>NW_027495913.1:0-98038 GCF_021521415.1 Bidens hawaiensis
ATAACTTCTTTCCTAGAAAGGCATCCACTCTTAAATTCTAGCAGAAGGTTTGGTGGGGTTTTATTTTGTTCCCATCTTCCTCTTCAATGCTCTCATCACTATATCTCTAATTCTTCTTTTTTTTTTCTCTTATCGAGTCTCTTTCGAAACAACATTCTTATTATCAGGATTAAAGATAAAATTTGCATAGATATCTCATTCCACATATCCTATCAATAGCTATGCTATTTATAGAATTTAGTGTGTATAATTGATTGATTATATCTCTATTATCAGGAATGATTTGTTGTACCATTCTTACTTCCGCTACTAATTCTCCTATGGAAAATATTATACAAGCCCAAGATTAGATATATGAATTGCTAGGTGTTCGTGGACCATCTACTATACTTCTAAAAGTTACTGTATTTCGGTATCTGTATTTCATTTCGCAAGATTTGAACCAACATCCACTTAGCTAGGAGAGGCAGCACTTTATCAATCTCTTTGAGAACCTCTGGTATTACATAACCGTCTACCCACCGTTCTATTAAATCATGGTTTATGCGACTCTTTTAGTTTTCAGTATGAAATGAGTTGTGAAAAGAGTACGTCTCTTTGAAGACTATGAACTAGGAACCCTGTAATATGATATTAAATCTTTAAGAAAGATTCACTTTATTTTCACTAGCCGTTCAACTGTTGTGAATATTTCGTAAATGCTAATATTTAGATAATAAATAACCTAAATGGAACATGTATATAAATTTTGGTTAATAACTTCATATTTATTGATTTGTTGTTTCAATTTCATGATTAAATAATTTTGAAACTTGGTTGTTTTTTAGTGAATTTGTTCTTTTTTCAATATTAACTTCTATTTCAAATTAATTTGAAAAAAAGAAAAAAAAATAAGAATTGAATAATAACTTGAATTTATATATCTTTCGTATAGTTTAATTTACAAAAGCTATATGAAAGTCACTTTAACTCGTGTTTGGGTTCATGTGCATATATCCCCGTGTTGCATGTGATCCTCCATTGTCTCTTTAGTTTTTATTCCACCATTACTTATACGAATAATATAATAAATAATAATATAATAATTGAGATTTATTATTTTTTTATAACTAGTTGAAGAATATAAAACCCACGCGTGATATATATGTCTAAAACTGAAAGAGAAAATCCAAATTAATTGGTTAAATATTTGAATTACATACAAAAAAACAACTAATATTAACTTTAAAAAAATTAATACAAATATTTTAAAAAGTTGGAGAAAATAAAGGGGGGGGGGGGGGGGGGGTTGACTGCTAAACCCGGGACATTTAGCTTCCAAGCAACACGGTGAACCACCGCACCACAAAGTTGATTTCTTTATTTTTGCAACATATGTATATCGAGGATGACGTACGCCGAGAGTCGAACTCGTGTGCCTCTAGTTGCCAAGACTTGCTCTAAGATACACATCATGTAACTTAAACCAATATCGAATTATATTGAAAGTATACTCGCATAGAAATATAGAATACGAAATATTTGGCTTATACTTAAAAAAAATTCCAAGTATTCTATTCGATTATGGTTACGAAGATCATTTTCAACATCAAAATATTCATAAAATTTATCCAAATATAACAAGAATCAATATCTCAATTCTCATACCGACAAACGACATCCGTCAATTTCTAGTTGTATTTCTCTAACTGAAGAAACACTAATAAACCCTGAGCAGATTACGGGTAACCTGGGGGTTAGATAGATGTTTCCCACGAGGGGTTAGATCCGGCAAAGATGGTTCTTCTGATAACCTGCAAAACAGACACCGTGAGCTCGTCACTGAGAAGGGGGGGGGGGTACCTCCTTGTGACCACCCTCCGGCGTGAGAATCAGACTAGATTGCTCTTGAATATAAGTGTATATTAAGAGATTGCTAGAGCAGTTATCAGGTATATGATATAAGATACAAGATAAGATGAGATGATCATACCATTTGGGGTATTTATACCCGAAGGTAGGTTTCCAAGAGGGTATAGCCGGCTGAATAGTATTCCTGTTCTACCAACTGTGGCCTACGCACGTGCCATGCTGGTAGTTGGTGGGTAGGCAGCGGCTGACAGTGACCAGGCCTGCTGTGTACTATTCATTTTCCACCAACTACAGGCTATGCACGTGGTATGACAGGAGTTGGTGAGTAGGTAGCGGCTAATAGTAACATACAGTACAAGAGCATGCTGCTCGCCATACTGTTGTCAATGAGCTGTCGTATCTTTGGTCAGATCTTTTGCCCATACCTCGTCAGGTACAGTACAAAAGATCTTTCAGTATCGTACGGACTGGCTCATTTGGGCGGGAGTATTCCCCCTCCCGCCTTTGTGCGGGACTGTTCCCGGCTTGCTCATTCCTTCTTCAGGTGACTACTGAATTATTATGAGTTAAGCCTTGTGCGTGTAGCCATGCTGCGTGGGTAGCCTTCCCTGATGGCTGGTATCCGTAACTGCGGGAACAGGCGGAGTACTTGGAAACCATTGGGAGGCGTTTCCTGCGGGGACAGCTTGCGTACTGCGCGTAAGGACGTCACGTCTCTGAGCGTGGTGGGTCCTCCTGATCCAGTTGGTTTCTGCGCAGACGTCCCTATAAGTTAAGTCTTGCGGGTTCAACCGCGCAGACGTCCGTTAAGGAGTCTTGCGGGTTCAACTGCGCAGACGTCCCTTTTCAAGGTGAGTCTTGCGGGTCCAACTGGGCTCTGCTGGGACCTACCTCTTCAAGTCCCCCCAGTCCAATGTTCTTCTCATGAATGTTTAATAAAGTGAGGTGAACTTTTGGACTTAAGCAAAGGGTTTTTTGAAAAGGGTTTAGTTTTAAGGTTTTCCATGGGGATTCTTCCCGCGGAAGTCCTAATGTCACGCAGAATTTCCCACTGTTCTGCTTGATCTTTGGGTATGATGCGGGTAGGTCTGTAACCTCCTCGCAAGTCAGGAGCGTTGAGTACCTCTTGTGTAGATTCTCCATGAGGTTTTGGTAGTTTTGAACATAGTGATCAATTATGTTAAAACCACCAATTCCATCTTGAAGCTTCAAACAATCTAGTTCTCGACGTTCCCGCTATGCGGGGATGTTATTCCCGTTTCCGCAAGCATGGCCCAGAAGATCCTTCTTGGTTTCATTTCCCTGCGGAGTGCTTGGTATGTGAAGGGTTTTGCCTTGACACTGTACCCGCACTCGTCTTATAGTTACTTTACTTCCAAGGTACTCCTGGCGTCAATTCCCTGCAGGTGCTAGGTATGTGAAGGGTTTTGCCTTAACACTGTACCCGCACCCGTCTTATAGTTACTTGGTTGCCGAGGTATTCCTGGCGTCAATTCCCTGCAGGTGCTAGGTATGTGAAGGGTTTTGCCTTAACACTGTACCCGCACCCGTCTTATAGTTACTTGGTTGCCGAGGTATTCTTGGCTTCAATTCCCTGCGGGTGCTAAGTATGTGAAGGGTTTTGCCTTGACACTGTACCCGCACCCGTCTTATAGTTACTTGGTTGCCGAGGTATTCTTGGCTTCAATTCCCTGCGGGTGCTAAGTATGTGAAGGGTTTTGCCTTGACACTGTACCCGCACCCGTCTTATAGTTACTTGGTTGCCGAGGTATTCTTGGCTTCAATTCCCTGCGGGTGCTAAGTATGTGAAGGGTTTTGCCTTGACACTGTACCCGCACCCGTCTTATAGTTACTTGGTTGCCAAGGTAAGGGGTATATTCCCGCTTACTTTTGAATCTTTGGGACTTGCGTTATAAACGTTACATGACTTGCGCATGCATATTTTAGTTTATTTTAGCAATTTTCCCAGTGCTTTGGATAAGTTAACCGTTCGACGCGCGGTTGTCAATAGGTTCGGTTTCCTCTTATGATTTGTGCGGTTAGGACCGGCACTTTCATTTAGTGGGATGACCAAAGTTTACCTATGACTGACCTGCGTGAAGGTTTGCCGTTTTTTGGGTTTATGCGGGTTTTACCGCCTTCCCCACGCAACGGCTTTCACACCTATGTATGCGGTGAAGACCGGCATATCCGTGTGGAAAGTTAAAAGTATAAATGTAAAATCATCAGCGTCGATGCTCTAAGGAGAATCATTTCCATTAGAAGTGGCTCTGGGCCTTTTCTTTACAAATTTGGAATTGATCTACATGTAACATTTGCGTAATTGAGCTCCGTTCCATGTTCTTGGGACGGGAGTGCCATCGAGCCTTTCGAGCCGGTATGCGCCCTTTCCCAGTACTTGTTTGATAACGTACGGACATTCCCAGATAGGGGTCAGATTTCCCGGGCGCTCTTGGTTCGAAGCCTCGTTGTTACGCAATATGTAGTCTCCTACATTGAAGTTGCAGAGTTTTACCCGCGTGTTGTAGTACTTTTGCATTTGTCGTTTGTAGTTCTCTTCACGCATTGCGGCTAAGTCTCTGCGTTCCTCGGTTAGCATAAGGTCTAACCGTCTTTCCGCATTATTGTCCTCTGGTTGAATCATGACCCTTGGTGAGGGTAAACCAATTTCGACCGGGACCATGGCTTCAGTGCCATAAGTGAGGCTGAACGGGGTTTCTCCCGTACCTGCCTTTTTCATCGTTCTGTGTGCCCAAAGTACGTGTGGAACTTCGTCCACCCAGCCGGATCTGTGTTCCAATAGTCTTCTCTTTATGCCGTCGACGATGCTCCTATTTGCTCTTTCCACCTCACCATTACCCTGCGGGTGCGCCACCGAGGTAAAGGTGTGGGTGATTTGAAGTTCTTTAAGCCACTGTTGTAGCTTCTTGTCAGCAAAGTTGGTGCCGTTATCACTCACCAAATTCTGTGGAAGCCCGAAACGACGAATGATAAATTCCCAAATGAATTTTTTGATATGTTTTGCGGTCGTTTGGGCTAAGGGTTTTGCCTCTATCCACTTGGTGAAGTAGTCGATGGCGACCACTAGAAACTGGACGTTCCCTGCTGCTGTGGGAAATGGGCCTGTCACGTCGATGGCCCACTTCTGAAATGGCCATGCAGAGGTGACTGGAACAAGTTCATTCTTCGGGCGATGCTTGTTGGGTGCGTAGAGCTGACAAGACCTGCACTTTCTGATGTACGCCAGCGCATCCGTATGCATCCCCGGCCAAAAGTATCCCGCGTTGTTTAGCTTAGCTACAACTGCGCGTGGACCTGCATGTATCCCACAGATGCCTTCGTGTACTTCCCTTAGGAGGTAGTTGGCATCTTGGTCGTCCACGCATCTGAGGAGGGGGCCAAGAAAGTTACGTCCGTAGAGGATGTCATCGATGAGTTGATAGTTCAATGCTTTACAGCGTAGTTTTCTTGCCTGTGTTTTTGACTCTGGTAGTATGCCCGCCGCAAGGTAATTTATTATTGGTGTCATCCACGTTTCTGTGCCGGTTTGGATGACACAGACTTCCTTGTGTGGGACTGATGGTGCTCCAAGGAGTTCAATGCGGATGTCCTTTCCCAAGTGGGTGAAAGCTAATGACGCAAGCTTGCTTAACGCATCCGCAGATTTGTTTTCGCTACGCTTGACGTGTATGACTTTACAATCATTAAAATCGCGCATGAGGGTTTTTGCTTGAGCGAAGTACAGGGCCATTGTGTCGTTCACGGCCGTGTACGTCCCGTTTATCTGATTGGCAACTAACATGGAATCCACATGGGCTTCCAAGTTCTTTACTCCCATTTTACGCGCAATCCTCAACCCGGCCAAGAATGCTTCATACTCAGCTTCGTTATTCGTACTTGGAAAGTCTAGTCGAATAGCGTAAGTGTATTCTTGGCTTGCTGGGTTGGTAAGTTTTAACCCTGCGCCTGAGCCCTCGCTGCTGGCCGCTCCATCAGTGTAAAGTCGCCAGACATCATCGATGTCTTGTGCTGGAGAGGGTTGAGCCTCGTCCTGGCACTCTTTCTCCCGTGATGCGGGGACTTCGGCAATAAAGTCGGCCAAGACCTGGCCTTTTATAGCTGGCCTTGGCTTGTACTTTATCGCGTATTCTCCCAATTCTATTGCCCATTTGGCTAGGCGTCCCGAAAGTTCGGGTTTGCCTAAAACGTTTGCAAGTTTGAAGTTGGTGAGAATAGTGATTGGGTGACCTTGGAAATATCGTCTTAGCCTGCGTGAAGCCTGTACAAGTGCTAAGACTAATTTTTCCATGGTAGAGTACCGAGTTTCGACGTCTGTTAGGAGACGGCTAACATAGTAGATTGGCATCTGGATGCCTTTTCGCTCGACTAACAGGACGGCCCCGGTTGCTCTATCTGTGACGGAGAGGTATAGGATTAATTCCTCTCCCGCTTCTGGTGCTGTGAGCGTTGGGAGTTCGATCAAACGTGACCGAATTTCCTGAAAAGCTGCTTCCGCTTCTGGTGTCCAGCGGAAGTGCTTTTTTTTAGACAGTTTCTCAGCGTCGACACGAATGGGAACGACCTATCCGCATGATTTGCCAAGAAGCGGTTAAGTGCAACTAGGCGTCCGTTCAGTGTCTGAGCTTGCTTGATGGTAGTAGGTGATTCCATTTTGATAATGGCTTCGACCTTTTCAGGGTTCGCTCTGAAGCCATCTTTTGTAACAATGACTCCTAAGAACTTCCCTTCTTCCATCCCAAATGAACACTTGCTCGGGTTGAGCTTCATGTTTATCCTTCTGAGTGTGTTGAATGTTTCTTCGATGTCTTTCAACATCGCTTCTGGGTCAAGGCTTTTAATGACCAGGTCATCCATGTATACTTCCAAGTTCCTCCCAATTTGGGCATGAAACTCTTTGTCCATCAGGCGTTGGTATGTGGACCCGGCATTCTTAAGTCCGAATGGCATCATTTGATAACAGAATGTGCCATCGGGCGTCCGAAATGCGGTTTTGTCCTGATCGTCAACGGCCATGTGGATTTGATGGTACCCTTTATACGCATCAAGGAAGCATTTAAGGCGAGAAACGGTGATAAGGCGAAACGGTTTTGTCCTGATCGTCAACGGCCATGTGGATTTGCAACCCAAGTTTGATATCTGCTAACGCGTACGATGCCCGCGTCAAGGAGTTCCTTGACTTGGGTTCTACACGCGTTAGCTTGTTCCGCCCCCATTACTCTACGCTTTTGTATGACCGGCGTAAAAGCCTGGTCACACTTGAGCTTATGCTCTGCTTTACTTCGAGGTACACCAGTCATGTCTGCTGGTTTCCATGCGAAGATGTCAGCGTTTTTTTGTAGTAAGCGTTTGAGTAATGTGCGCGTAGGATCAGTTATTGTTGGGCCAATGGTAACCGCCTGGTCGGGGTATTTGCCATTAAAAGCCCATTCTTCTGGTTCGGTGATGGTGGGTTTAGCCATCTTTGGTTTGGGTGTTGATGAGACAGATGCGATGCATACCTGGGGAATACCGGTGACCATCGCCACGCCCTCAGCTGTTGGCCATCCCATCATGCCGTGGACTGAAGATACTACGGCATTGAATCTTGCCTTCCCGTCTCTCCCGAAGAGAATGTCGTACGTGTGGTGTGGCTTCCTCATTACGACAAAGTCCACATCCTCTGTGTGGGAGTGTTTTCCGTCTGTGAGAGTGACGGGGAAAGATAGGATACCCAGAGGGGTGTTTGTGCTGCCGTCGAATCCTTCCATCGAGGCGTAGACCTTTTCCAAGCGTTCCTTGTCTTCATCATCTAGCTTGTCGAAGAACTGCCTGTACATAACTGTTGACGAGGCACCGTTGTCAACAAGAGTGCGGGAAGTGATGTAGTGCCCCAGCTGGCTTTTGATGACGATAGGGCCTTCTTTGCTGGGTCCTCCTGGCACTCGCGGGAAGCGCACCTCAGCTTCTTTCCATGCGCATGGTTCTGTCGTCCGTCTTTTTCTTCCTCTGATGTTACCACGAACCATGTGAATGCTGATGTCAACGGGCTTTCGTCCGTTGCTTTTGTATCGGTTGTCATTCTTCCCTCCATTCCTGATTGATGCCACCAGGTGTGTAAGTTTGCCCTCCTTGACGAATGTTTCGATAATATCCCTCAAGGATGAACACTTCTCAGTGGTGTTGCCCCCGCTATGAATCTGTTCAGGTGATCATCTGGGTCGGATATACCGTCATAAGTGCCGATGTTGGGCATCTGCTTGGCACTTTTCGGGGCGATTGCTTCCGCAATGTCCCTTGCAAACTTGGATGTTCCCGCGTTTGCAGCAGTTGGTCTGAAGGTTTTGGAGAAGTCACGTGGGTTTCCCCCCGCGTTCCTTTGTTTGAAGGTTTCTCCGAAATTCCTTCTCGTTTGGAAGTCCGTTTCCTTACGCTTCCCTTTCGCCCTAAGGCGAGGGTTTGCGTCGGTGTCGGATTCCTCCTGATCATCGTCCGAGGACTCGCACTCACTGCTCATGTTGAGCTGTTGTCGAGTGCTTCCAAATTCGTCAGCCTGTTGGACGGAACGCAAGCGTTCGTCCAACTCAGCTTGGAATTCCTTCTGACGTGCCTCCGCCCACGCTTTAACTTGTTCAAGTGTTTGGCGGGGGAGTCTCGTCTGTTGTCCTTCCGCCTGGGTATTACTGAATCCCAGGGGATGGTTGTTTACTGCACTTTCCCTGGCTTGGGTAACCGGGGTAGTGTTCGTAAAATTTACTGCACTTGCCTCGGCTTGGGTAACCGGGGTAGTGTTCGTAAAATTTGTGTGCTCGCCGGTGTTCCCCCCAGTAGCTGGGGTTGTGGTTACCGGGGCTTCCTGGTAACTCGTTGGCCTTGGGACCGGAGTAACGTTAACCATCTTTCCAGAAGTTTTGAAAAAACTGGAGAAAAATTAGTTCTAGCTTTTGTCCCACGGATGGCGCCAATGAAGAAACACTAATCAACCCTGAGCAGATTACGGGTAACCTGGGGGTTAGATAGATGTTTCCCACGAGGGGTTAGATCCGGCAAAGATGGTTCTTCTGATAACCTGCAAAACAGACACCGTGAGCTCGTCACTGAGAAGGGGGGGGGGGGGGGTACCTCCTTGTGACCACCCTCCGGCGTGAGAATCAGACTAGATTGCTCTTGAATATAAGTGTATATTAAGAGATTGCTAGAGCAGTTATCAGGTATATGATATAAGATACAAGATAAGATGAGATGATTATACCATTTGGGGTATTTATAGCCGAAGGTAGGTTTCCAAGAGGGTATAGCCGGCTGAATAGTATTCCTGTTCTACCAACTGTGGCCTACGCACGTGCCATGCTGGTAGTTGGTGGGTAGGCAGCGGCTGACAGTGACCAGGCCTGCTGTGTACTATTCATTTTCCACCAACTACAGGCTATGCACGTGGTATGACAGGAGTTGGTGAGTAGGTAGCGGCTAATAGTGACATATAGTACAAGAGCATGCTGCTCGCCATACTGTTGTCAATGAGCTGTCGTATCTTTGGTCAGATCTTTTGCCCATACCTCGTCAGGTACAGTACAAAAGATCTTTCAGTATCGTACGGACTGGCTCATTTGGGCGGGAGTATTCCCCCTCCCGCCTTTGTGCGGGACTGTTCCCGGCTTGCTCATTCCTTCTTCAGGTGACTACTGAATTATTATGAGTTAAGCCTTGTGCGTGTAGCCATGCTGCGCGGGTAGCCTTCCCTGATGGCTGGTATCCGTAACTGCGGGAACAGGCGGAGTACTTGGAAACCATTGGGAGGCGTTTCCTGCGGGGACAGCTTGCGTACTGCGCGTAAGGACGTCACGTCTCTGAGCGTGGTGGGTCCTGCTGATCCAGTTGGTTTCTGCGCAGACGTCCCTATAAGTTAAGTCTTGCGGGTTCAACCGCGCAGACGTCCGTTAAGGAGTCTTGCGGGTTCAACTGCGCAGACGTCCCTTTTCAAGGTGAGTCTTGCGGGTCCAACTGGGCTCTGCTGGGACCTACCTCTTCACTAACTTTGCATCATACTTTTTATAAATGCGTTTGATTAATTCTCTAACACCCATTTATTGGTTAATACCATTTATAGGTAAAGGATAATACTTAATATAAGCATTGATGTGTTCATTGATTCAGTTTTCTAGTTTATTCCAAATTGAAACTATATAAACCAACTATAAAAATAATCTGAATTCGAAAATTTATTCCAATTTGCTTGAATGTACAAAAGAAAAATATAAAAGCAAAAAATAATATATATATATATATATATATATATATTCTAAAAACACAAAAACTATATATTTATAATTTTAAATAGGATACTCGGATCAAAAATCATGAATTGGAATTCGATTCAAAAGCCTTTTTTAAAATTCAGTTCAAACGCTAACGTAATCGAAAATTAAAAAAAAAAACTACTCCCTCCATCCCATTAGAAGTGTCATGGTTTGAAAAACACAAAGTTAAGGTAGATTAAATGATTACTTTTTTTTTATTACCAAATGACAATAATGCCTTTAAAATTAGATCCATCAATATTGTTTATTAATGTTAGTTGTGTATGTTTAAGGGTAAATTTGGAAATTGACTAATAAATTTGAAATTAGATATTTGTAATGAGAAAAACAAAAAATGAAATATGGAGACTTTTAACGAGACAGATGAAGTATAATTTAATCAGGTTTATAACCTTTTAAGTTTTAAAGTCTAACTCAAATAATAAACACTTACGTCTTGTTCTTGAGTTTTTAACCAAGGAGAGGGAAGGATAAGAAAGAGAAGGAGGGAAATTTTTTTTAATTATCCTTAGTAATTATCCCATTTTTGGAGGATAATTTATTGAGAAAAAACATTAATTTAATCCCTCCTAACTCCTCATACTCCTTTCATTTCCCTTCTTTAAATAAACTCAAGAACACCTATTTTTTAACTATCCTTAATTTTTATTTTCTTTCCCTCCTTTAAAAAAATTCAAGAACAGCACATTAGTAAACTAGTTTTCAATATCCAAAAATAATATAAAATTGTTTAGTTTACATAAAGTGAGAAAAGAAAAAAAAAAAGTAAAAGCTTTAACTCTCTTTGAATAAACCACCATCTTAGGAGATATTTTTGGCAACAAAGCATCATTAGAGAGCGTTTTTTCCTTCAAAGGTTTACTTTGAAACTTGTGGCCATCACAACTTCTAGTCTTTTCTCACACTTTTTACCTTTGACTACTCCAAACTCTCTCTTAGACCCCAATAACCCATTATTGTAAGTTCAACTTGCATTCAAATATGTCACGTAAAATATAAGTTGCTGCTCATGTAATATCTGAGGGGTAACATAAGACACCTATCAAAAGAATCAAATTTTTATCACATAATAGTTAATACCATCTTATATGGTTCTTTCTCTACTTTTATAATTTTAAAAACATATTTATTTATGTTATTCTGCTATGTTTGTTTAAAGTTTAAACTATGCAGGTGTGCGTGTACGTGTACGTGTGTAACAATACGTATGTATATATGTATACATGTGTGTATAATATGACCATATGTAACATATAAACATTAACATGCAATATTCATTTTCCATCGCCTTTTCTCTTCGGAGCATAAAAATGATATTATATTACTAATATTTATTTACCTATTCAATTCAATCTCAGCGGGCCTCACATGCATAAACTTATAATAAGAAGAATGTATAATTAAATAACTTAAAATTTATATGTAAATACAAATATATGTAGTTAAATGGGTCAAATAAATACGTAAAATATATGTTGGATTGTTGGGTTGGTGGATTGTGTTTGTGTGTGCACCTATTACGCGCTGAAATTTGTGTTTATATTCCATTTCTGTTGTTATAAAAAGACTTAAATGGAGAAAGGGTCAAGTAACTTTTATATATATTAAAAAGAAAGAATTATTTGCAATTTTTTCAGTACGTTTGTCTTAACGTGTGCTATGGAGAGTGGAAAATGTAATATTCTTAAGATAATATTTTTTTTTAGAGAAAATATTGATCCTTTTATAAGACAATATAAATATTTCTAATATTTGAAGTCTTTTTATTTATAAAAATCATTGCTTTAATTTAATATTAAGAAAGCTGATATTTGCGAATAATTGTTTGTTCTATGTTTTTCTTACTGCCGTTCAAAAAAATATTTTTCTTATATTTTTTTTATATAATCTGCTACATGTATGACATTGATGTTTTTGTCTAGCTTTCTTTTGTTTTTGTAAATTGTCATATAGTGCATTAGCAATTACTATATTTGATATCAAATTGTCATAACTTTGATGTTTTTACAAATGAAACTTTTGTTTTGGAGACCATGTGAATGTGGATACTCACAAATGAGGCAACTCCAAGTAACTGAAAAATGAAAATTACCTAACACAAAATAAAAGAACTAAAAAGGCAAAAAAAAGGGAGGTTAAAATATAATTAGTGAACGAATTTGAATTTGATTCGGCGATACTAGTTGACCAAGTCAATCCTTGACCTCTAAACTATCCCTAGCCTCATTCGTCCTACCTCTTTACAGCACATCAGACAGAACCTAGACCGTCTTCGCAATACTTGAAGTCTCGAACCATCCCATCCCCATCCGTATCGTCTATGTTGCTCGGATCCTTAACGAGAGTTGGACCCCCGTAATTTTTGTTAAGGGTGTCAATAATATTCTATTTGTTGACTTCTATTATTGTAAAAAAAATAGGGTGTCACTTGGGATTCGATTGTATATGTTTTACATAAAAGACAACTATGATGTCATGTGAACATCATGCGCGTATCGGTCCTCCCCTGTCCTTAGCACCACTCTTTTTCCAAATAGATTTTTGTCGACCTTTATATAGGGACTACTGATTTATCAAATCAACAAAACTGAATGATATTAACTATATTAACTTTGACCATATAGTATTTAGAGTACATTTACCCCGATAACAAGAAAATTTACTTATAATAAACTAAGACAATCTTTTATGATGAAGTTGGTATAATTTTGTGATTATATAGTCAAATTATACTTTATTTGTAGGGAATTACATATATCCCTTCTAAACTTACAAAATTACATATTTTCTCAAAATACGACGTTTAATGAATAATTTAAAACATTCTTTAAACAAGATTGGATTAATATGCAACTTTACAAGTTTATGGCTAAAGTTGAAATTGAGACATACGAAATTGCCCCTTTAGTATGGATTTTTAAATTCTTTATTACGTCATCTTGTTCTTGTACCGATCTGACATATCCAATCGGTTCAACCAGTGGACTGATAGGACAGCCGGTTTGAGTATCCGTAAACTTAGGAACACATTATTTAGGACCCAAGACTGAGGTTCCGGAGCCCATCCCAATCGTTGATTACACAATTGTTTGGTTTCCTTGTTTTGTAGTATACCTATGGCCCATGGCCTACGACTCTAAGCCAATCTATTTTGTCGGCCCACCAACGAACCTGGGCTCAGTATGTAGACATTGTTCATCTTATTTTGGTCCATTAGTGTCCACTTAGCTCCATTCTATGATTCTATAGTTCTATCACTAATGAATTTAATAACTAATAAAAAAATTTAAATTATTTACATGAGTAAAATAATGTTTACAAAAAATAACTTAGAACTTCGTTATATATTTTTGCTAAGTTATAAAGATTAAATACCTATACATACATAAAATCTTGTAAACGATGATTACAAAAATATGCATGTTTGACCAAAATATCTCCAAATAGGCAAATGAAAAAAAGTCAAAACAAAATAGGCATACCCGTTAACAACACTATACTTAAGTACATGATGTTTATATTTGTGTATATGATGAAAAAGTATGCCGGTTGGATTGGAAACACATAAGCGTTGCCTTTTGCTATGTTTCGAGCGAGGAGATCAAGTGCACTTTGAAGCCAAACATGGCATCGCAACTCGCAAGCAATAAGTTAGTAACAATAAATCCTAACAGGGTCACACTATGGATGTTCAAAACGGTTTGGGACTAGGAACCGGAACCGGTTCCTAACCGGTTCCTATATTCAAAACCCCCTTTTAAACCGGTTCCAGGCTCGAACCGGTTAGGGAACCGAACCGGTTCTCCCACCCTCGGACCCCTAACCTATCTAACCGGTTCTTACCGGTTCCTAACCCGGTTCCTGTACCGTAACCGGTTCCAACCGGTTACAGTGTAAATTTTTTTTATTTTTTTTTTCGTTTTTCGTTTTTCGTTTTCCGGTGATGATATTGTGAGGAAGAGATGAAGAGGTTTGAGTTGGAGGTGGGAGACGAGTAGACTGTGATGGTGGCGCTTGGGTGACGTAGAGAGGTGGAGTAATGATAGATTTCACTTTGCATTAAATGCTGAGATTTTAAAGATATTGGATTATTATCCTTTATCGGGCAATGTGGTATTTTACCGACGTGAAAAGATCACCTAAAGTTTTGGATTACATATGACATGTAAATTAACTAATTAAGAGATACTATATATAATAATAAAAAAACAATTAACATAAAAATAAACAATTAACTGATGAAGAAAATACAACTACTGAAGATGTTTGCTACTAAAGACAACTACTGAAGGTTGCCACTGAAGACAACTACTGAAGGTTGCCACTGAAGACAACTTCTTCCTCGAAATTACTTGTAGAAATGCCTTCTTGTTCGTCGTGCACTCGAACATCAAGTGGTGTTTCATCTTCGAGAGTGGTTACGTGTTGAATACGATCGATTGAGTCCAAGTGATCCTTTAAGCAAATGCACATCTCCACCGACTCCGAATTTAGTCTTGTTCTTCTCACCGATATTACCCTGCCACTAAGAGAAAAAGCGGATTCCGAAGCTACCGTAGAAGCTTGGACGGTTAGTAAATCACGGGCCATGGTGGCAAGAATCGGAAACTCGGTTTCCTTTACCTTCCACCAAGCCAAAACATCAAAAGTGCCATATTCCTCTTCGGATAAACCGATAGAGTAATCATTTGCACTATACCTTCCTAGTTCGCTTGAAGGGGTGTTACCCCTTTGTTTTTTAGCCGTTACGTTGCGAACGGTGTTCATAAGGCTAATCATGGGATCTCGTACTCTAGTAGCACTTGAACTTGATGAAGACCCCCCCCCCCCCCCCCCGGCATAGGCATGTGTATGTTTGACCCATATTTATTTAAATAAAAGTCATACATAAATTTAAAATTCAAGTTAAAATCATTTTTTGCCTATGTTGAAAAGTTTGGGTCAACTTCATGCATATCTAAGGCTGAAAAAATTTCGTCTATCACATATTCAACCCCCGTAACATTTAACATTGGGTTTAAAGCGGCGGCGCAAGTAAAAACCGGTGGCAATTCAAGAAAGTATTTTTTTAATTTAAACTTCATTGGTAATATGATGTTTGAAAACATTGGACTTTTATTTTCAAATTCTTTAAGATTGTTAACCATTAAAAATAACTCCGAAAGAACCAAGGGACTTGTCGGATAATACGTTCCCGATAGTTTCGTAGTTGATGTTTTAAAAACTTCAAGAAAAGTCGATAAGTCATTGATAATTTCCCATTTCTCATTTGAAAAGGGGATTGCCAAATCATTCTCGGCAAGACTATAATGAAACATTTGTAAAGTTTCTCTTTGTTTCAAAGCACTTTGAAACATTATGCAAGTGGAATTCCATCGATGAGGTACATCCCAATTAGCTCCCAAAGCTTTTCTTCCCGTATCTTTACAAAATTTTCTATAATCCATTTGTCTTTTTTTACTTTTCTTAAAAACTTCATGTATCATTAGTCTAAAATCGTTTATAACCGATGTAACCTCATCCGAAGCAAGTCCGTCTTGCACGATTAAATTAATGATATGTGCAACACACCTTGAGTGAAAAAATACACCATTGCAAATCGGCGTATATTTTAATTTTAATTTATCAACCGCCGATGTATTATTCGACGTGTTATCAAATGCCATTGAAAATATTTTATTTTCTAGTTTATAAGTTTTTATAACATAATCTAAAATTTCAAACAAATTATCTCCCGTATGTGGATACTCAAAGAGTTCGAAAGCAATGGTGCGTTTCATCATTTCCCACGATGACGGGTCTACCCAATGAGCGGTGACACAAAGATAAGATTCGGGTAGACCATGTGGAGCCGACCAAACATCACTAGTTAAGTTTATTCCCGTATTTATATTTTCAAAATATGCAATTAGTACCTCTTTGGCCTTCTTCCACAATTTTAAACAATAACGTTTAAGAGTATGACGACTTACGTGAGTGTATTGTGGTTGAAGCGTATCTCGAATCATGGCGGTTAAGCGAGGGTTGTCGAAGTGGCTAAACGACAAAGCTTCTTGAATCACAAACTTCGCCATACGATCTTGAACTCGATCAATTTGGTATGTAAATATTCCGCCTTCACTATCCATTTGCGTTTGTTGCGAATCGACGTTCTTTTTCAACGCCTTGCAATACGGTTTTTCGATGTGTTTCTTCAAATTTGAATTCGAAAGTGGGTTTAAATAAACCCCACAAAACTTGCACCGAGCCTTCAATGAATGGTCACTCAATTCAACCAAATCCCAATTGCACCAAATCTCTTGATTACGATTATGAGGTACAATACGAACGAAACTTGGTTCGGCGTTGGAACCTTGACCAACCGATGATTGTGAGGCAGCCATAACAACAAATATGAATATAGAAGAAGGGAAAACAAGAGATTAGAGAACTCAAAACGTTGTAATAGCGTTTTTTTGTATTTTTTTGCGTTCGGGTTTGCGTTTTGAGTGTTGTGATGAACCCATGACACCAAATACCTATTTATACTAGTAGTGGGGTGCTTGGGGGAGCCAAAAAACGGCTATTTTTGACCCCAACGGTCAAAAAAACGGCCAAAAAAACGATTTCCAACGGCTATACTCGATCCAACGGCTAGAACCGGTTAGGAACCGGTTCCGGATGGTTCGGTTACAGAACCGGTTCCGGTTCGGTTCCGGTTCCTACCCGCCCCCACTCAGAAATGCAAGAACCGGTCACGGATCATCGGGTTGAATCAGATAGGGTCCGGTTCCTACAAAAAACGGGTAGGAACCGGTTCGGGTCCGGTTCGGGTCCAGGAACCGGTTTAGATGATCATCTCTAGGTCACACAATATAACCCTTATAATATGAAAACAACCAACACAAAATTGTGAACTAATATGAGTGTATATATTGTTTTGACTTTTTTTTGAACGATCAACAAAATTTCATTAAAAATCCAAACATAAATTCAATTTGAAAATATTTTAAAAAAAAGTTCAAATGGAGGTGCTTTTTTTAGCAAATTTAATAAAACTTGTACTCATTGTTCTTAAAATATAATACTCTACATTTGTATTACTGTTAATCATGTCTGGTTCAGTTAGCTATAACAAATATAAAGACAAAGAAACACAAATAGTAAAAAACAAAAAAAATGTAAAAAGGTTGATGATAAAATTGTAGTGCACAATCATTAAGAATAGAAGTTTTACAACACCTCAACTAAAAGAAAGGTTAAGTTTTCATCTTCGCGACAACAAAAACGTGAAATCTTTGATCCTCTTGCCGACTTACCCCAATCTGCATTTACCAAAATATATCAATTTTAGGACATATAAATCGTTTCGAGTTATGTTTAATCTATAACAGGCCAAATTTAATATGTACCAGGGATTGAACGTTGCAAGAGGGGATCCTGCTTCAGTGAAATAAGATGAAAGATCTACTGCCATGTCATCATACATTGTGATGAACGGGTGTGACTGGAAAACATGCGTGCAAGTCGGTTTAGGATGGTAAAAAAAAATTATAAAAAATGTTTCGTATTGTGTCTATAGGTAAATAAATGTACCATAAGTTCATTTGCTGATGCCCTATCCTTGGGATCCTTCTGCACACTAAAATAACAACAAAATTTGTTCTCGTTAGAAACGATGATGCGTAAAACGGTAAAACATGTCCAGGCCCAGGCCCATTTACTCAGCCGACAAATTGGGCCTTTTAAAAGGCTTCTCTAAGCCCATTCTGAAAATAGAGGGCCAAGTTTAGCCCAACTCAATTATCACAAAATTACCAATAAATGAATTAATTTTAATTTTTAAGAGTCAGTTACACTTTTAGTCCTTAAGTTATATACCACTAACTAATGTTAAAATTCTGTTAGTTTTTTACAAAATGACTATTTTACCATTACATCTAAAGAATTGTGAAATTTACATATTTTGTCTTTTAGGTGTAAGGCCAAAATAGTCATCTTGTTAAAAGTAAACAAAACACCATTTGGTGGAATGGAGTGATGTGCTACAAATTTTCAAATAAAGGATTATTTATTTATTATTATTATTATTTTGTAATTAACTAAATCTAAGGACACAACCTACAAGTTGCCATATATCTAAACTGTAATTTACTATAATTTTAACTTAAAATAATATAGTTCTTGTAAATACTTTTAACTATTTACAAAGTTCAAAAAATCAACTAAAAAGGTGTGTGCGACTTGTTCCCAACCTATAATACAAAGGAATATATTAACTAACATAACTTACCACGCTTCAATAAACGAGCAGAATTGAGGTGAGAATTTATCCGAAGGTGCGTGAGGAGGCGGTTGACCTACAACAGTCTCCATAAGCTCATAGAAACTTGCCCATCCTTCCCCTTGCGGTGGCGTGTATGGAAACTGGCCCGTTGCACATTCTAGCAAAACTAGTCCCAAGCTCCATATATCACTTTTATAACCGTAACTACCTCCAATAATTCTTTCCGGCTGAATAAAAATTAAAAACCATACGTTAACAACTTTGATAGAAAACTTAAACATTAAAAACCGACATTTAAAGGTGGTACTTACAGACATATAATTATACGTGCCGATTTGAGTATTAGCCAAACCAGATGTGCTTGCAAGTATGGCACTAACACCAAAATCAGTGATCTTTACTTCACCTCGGTGATTTATAAGCAAATTTGACGATTTCAAGTCCCGGTGAATAATATGTTTCTCGTGATGAAGATACCATAAACCCTTCAACACCTATTTTAAAATTTGTCAGCTTGAAAAAATAATATATTTTTTTTTTATTTGAAAATAAAAAGTTGGAGAGTTTGACCTGCTTAGAGATGGATGCAAGATAAGGTTCGGGAATTGATCGAACAGTTTTGAGAAAATCGGCTAACGATCCTCCGTCCATGTACTCCAAGATTATTGAGATGACACCATTATCGTAAAAAGATTGGTAACACACGACAACATTTGAACACTGCGATGATTGGTTGATTTTAAGTTCTTTTGTAATCTGCCTGCGAGCCGGCTCGTCTGCATTCATTTGAATCATCTGCGTATCAAACAAACACGTTAGAAAACGACATTTTTAGTGTATTACTATTAACACAAATTTTAAATCATGTGACCACATTAAAGTATGAAAACTTCCTTAAATAAAACAATAAGGCTGTCATTATCAAACCTTAAATGATAATATGGTTGAATGTTGAAACTACCTTTAATGCAAAAAACTGGCCGGTCCATTTGTGCTGCACCAACCGAACAATTCCACCGTTTCCTTTTCCAACAACTTTAACCGCATCAAAATCAGCTAAGCTTAATTGGTTATCAGATGGCTGAATAAGAGGTGGCTAAACCAAAAAAAAATAATTTACAATGTCAGTAATAAAAAGAATATATCCATTTTTATTAGCATATAGGCGTTAAATGCTAATTAGAATCCGTGTTTAGTGATACCATTATAAGTTTATAACATTATATTAATTTTCTCTATTCATACACTTTAGAAAAAACATGAATCATATAAGGTACATTAGTACATAATATAAGCAAGTGTCAAACACGACGCGCTTAACACAAGTATCAAACATGAAACCGACTCGTTTAACTACTTTATATATTTTATATGTCATGACTATTAGACAGTTTTAAGTTTCATGTACCAATAAGGGAAAACGACGAGACTAGCCTCCTAATTTCAGTTATTTAAGAAAAAAAAACACATACTGAATTTTTTGATTAACAGGTCATATCGTGTCTTACGCAGGTACCCAATTGTCAGCTCTATTTATAAGACTGAAGAAACACTAAGTGACCCGGGGCAGATTACGGGTAATCTGGGGGTTAAGTAATGTTTCCCACGAGGATGAGGTCCAGCAAAGAAGGTTGTTCTTCAGGTGACCTGCAAAACAGACACCGTAAGCTTGTCACTGAGAAAGGGGGGGTCCTCCTTGTGACCACCCTCCGGCGTGAGAATCAGACTAGATTGCTCTGAATATAAGTGTATATTAAGAGATTGCTAGAGAAGATAAGATAATGAGATATCAGATGATGTCCTTACCATTCCAAGGTGTTGGAGTATTTATAGCCGAAGGTAGGTTTCCTAGAAGGTACAGCCGGCTGAATAGTATTCCTGTTCTACCAACAGTGGGCTACGCACAAGCCATGCTGGTTGGTGGATAGGCTGCGGCCGACAGTGACAAGGTCGGCTGTATACTGTTCCTTTACTGCCGGCTATGCACTGTTCCACCAACTGTAGGCTGCGCACGTCCCATAGTAAGGGTTGGTGAGTAGGCAGCGGCTAATAGTGACAAACAGTACTAGAGGGTGCTCATCCTCGTACTGTTGTCGGTGAGCTGTCACCCTGTGATTGGTTCATGGGCTGCTCTGGTCAGATCGTCAGTTTTGCCCATACCTTGGTAGGTATAGTACAAAAGATCTTCCAGAAGCATACGGACTGGCTCATTTGGGCGGGAGTATTCCCGCCTTGCTCATTCCTTCAGGTGACTACTGAAGTAGCAAGAGTTAATGCCTTGTGCGTGTAGCCTTGCTATCAGTGCGGGTAGCCTTCCCTGATGGCTTGTATCCGCAACTGCGGGAACAAGCGGGGTACTTCACCATTGGGAGGCTTTCCCTGCGGGTACAGCTGGCGTACTGCGCGTAAGGTCTTCTCTGAGCATGGTGGGTCCTGCGGAAGCAGTTGGTCGTTGCGCAGACGTCCCTGTTCAAGGTGAGTCTTGCGGGTCCAACTGGGCTCTGCTGGGACCTACCTCTTCAAGTCCCCCAGTCTAATGTTCTTCTCATGAATTATTAATAAGTGAGGTGAACTTTTGGACTAGCAAGGGGTTTTGAAAAGGGTTTTTAGTTTTAAGGTTTTCCGTGGGGATTCTTCCCGCGGTTTTCCTAACGTCACGCAGAAATTCCCGATTTTTCTGCTTGATCTTTGGGTATGAAGCGGGTAGGTCTGTAACCTCCTCGCAAGTCAGGAGCGTTGAGTCCTACTTGTGTGGATTCTCCATGGGGTTTTGGTAGTTTTCAACATAGTGATCAATTATGTTAAAACCACCAATTTCATCTTGGAGTTTCAAACAATATAGTCCTCGACGTTCCCGCCATGCGGGGATGTTATTCCCGTTTCCGCAAGCATGGCCCAGAAGATCCTTCTTGGTTTGAATTCCCTGCGGAGTGCTAAGTATGTGAAGGGTTTTGCCTTGACACTGTACCCGCACTCGTCTTACGGTTACTTTACTTCCAAGGTATTCCTGGCGTCAATTTCCTGCGGGTGCTAAGTATGTGAAGGGTTTTGCCTTAACACTTTACTCGCACCTGTCTTATAGTTACTTGGTTGCCAAGGGGTATTTTCCCGCTTTTGAATCTTTTTGAAATTTTGAAATTCGAAGTTGGTGAAAGGATAAGAACAGTCCAAACTATTGAAACGTCGTCCGACGGTTTCTTCTGACAGTGTCAGGACGTGCAGGAAGTTATGACGACGTGACAGTATATGGTCATTCCAGGCGCTTTTTCAGGCGCGTGGGCGCGAATTTTCGGGCGCGTGGCCGCGAAATTACTGGCACACGTCCTTTCAACAGCTGTTGCCAGCTTGCTTTTTGCCACGTGTCATAGTTTCATTGCACCTGCGATTTCTCTCTCTTCCGCATTAAATTCATCGCATTAATTGCGATTAGTATATAAAGGGGGAGAGGGTCCTTTGTAATCCACACTTTCACTTTTCTCTTCATCTTCAAAACGATTTCCGGCGAATACTCACCTTTTCAGTCGAGCATTCTCTTGAAATCGTTCTCTTTTTCAAACCTGCAAGATGTCTTCTCACGATCTTGAGGCTACAGCCCAGGAGGCTGGGGTGTACGCCGATGACAAGAGTACTGCTGGCGAGTGCCAGTGTGCTCTGCCTGTCGATCTATATCAGTACATCGTCAGGAAGTTCATGCTCGAGTCTCTCGAGCCTGAGTTTCCTGAACCTCATCAGACGGTGTATGATGCCCCCAGAGGCAAGATCGGGGTATATGCTGCATTCTTTGTCTATGGGAATCTTAGGTTCCCGTTGACAAAGTTTGTGTACCGTGTCCTAGAGAGGCACGGTGTACACCTGACCGAGGTGCATCCGATGGCGATCGCGAAGATTCGCCACTTCGAGTGGGTGTGCCGGATTCTGGGCATTGAGCCCTTCGTCGACCGCCTGATGACCTTCTACTCTTGGAGGTGCATCCAGGGGTGGTATACTCTGATAACCCGGATCAAGGGTTTGAAGATTTGCGCAACCGAGCGCAGTCTTCGTTCATGGAAGCGGGAGTTCTTTTTTATCTCCGCTCGCGCCATCCCCCTTGCCATGAAGTTCAAGAATGGGCAAGCACTCCCCAGCCTTCACGCCTCCAACTATCAGGAGGCGGAATGGTTTTCAAAGATATCCCGAGTCCAATCTCCGGTTTACCGCTTTGCGGAGTCCGGGATGGTGATGCTCGGGATGAGCCGGGTGTGGAAGGATGCGGAGGCGCAAAAGATCCCGATCGTCCTTGAATACGGTTTGAACTCTGTCCCTTACGGTATGCTCTGTCTTCTTTGTTTATATATGTTTGTCTTCTAACTGTTGTCTTTTATTTCAGAGGGGAACGACTTGCAGTCGCTCCTGTATCCGCGGGAGGCTGATAGTCCCGCTCGGATGGGTACTCGTGCTCTAGATGAGAACGAGTTGCCCATCCTTGCGCAGACGGCGGATCGGTTCGTGGAGGTCTACCCGCCAGGCCACGAGATCCTGAGCGCCAGGCGGCCAGGTAAGGCGTTATTCAACCCTCGACCCCTCAATGTTGAAACCTCTGCTGGAATTCCTCTAATCCTGTGTTCTGATGAGGAATCCGCAGATGGTCCTTCGTTGGTGCGGAAGAAGAAGGCTGCCGGCGGGAAAGGGAAGGCGAAGGTGGCCTCCACTGCCGATCCGGTGCCTCGGTCTGATTCAGAGACCGAGAGCGAGGAGGTGGCGGGGAACCCCGGTGGTGATAAGACCACCGCTCCGGAGGCTGTGACGACTGTCACCTCCGGAGAGCCCAGGAAGACAACGGTGAGCGGCATGAAGAGGCCAGCTCCATCGAGTTCATCCCCGCCTGTCCGCACTTTCAGGCTCAAGAAAACCCGTAAGTACAAACTTTATTTTTAACTTCATAGCATTCCATCATTAATACTTATCTTCTTTGTGCAGGCGTGGATGCTACCGCATTCCGGGGTGAAGCGGGGAGGAGTACCTCCGGACCCATGACGGTAGGCTTGGTCAGCCTACCTGAGGCGACGACCCAGGCGGCTGCGCCTGCGCCTGCTTCTGCTGGTTCAGTTGCTCACTCCGTTGAGCCAACTGTTCCAGCTGTGATGACATCACCACCGGCTGTCAGTGCCATATTTACCGCATCTTTCACTGAGCCGGCGGTTACTTTTGCTGCGGACTTCGCGGCGGCGACCGCGGCGGCGTTCACCATGCCTCCTCCGTCATCGGCAACGACGGCCGATCCTTCAGGTATGCATGGGGCTTCTCGCCAACCTCTGCCTCCTTCCCATCTACCTGACCTCTTGGACGGATTTCCCTTGGGTTCAGGTGATGGGTTTGGCGGCTATCGGCCTGTTATTGACCCTACAGGTGCGTAGGGTTCTTTTGGCCTATTTTTTTTTTTTTTTTTTTATGTATCATCTTTTCCTAACTGCTTTTTGTTTTTTGCAGTGTCGGATTCCAATGAAGTGTATGTTCCACGATGGAACATCCGCCGAGGAACAACCCTTCGCACACCTGTGGAGTGCGTGGAGTGGGCTCGTCACGCAGCTCCCAGTGGTGCGTTGGGGGAAGCCATGGCTAGCTACCAGGAGGGTAGGCTAACCAATGAGCTTCGGGTTCTCCTGGCCCGGATGCAGCCGCGCGTCGAGCTGCTTTGTCGTGAAAACGACAGGTTAAAAGCAGCTCGTACTCAAGAAGTAGCTCAGGCGCGGGCTGTCCGGGAGGAGAATAGGAGGCTCTCCGCGGCTGCTGCGGAGAAGGAGAAGGCGTTCAAGGCCCTTGAAGTTGAAGTTCAGGCCCGTCTCGAGGCCCGTTCCAAGGCTGCCCAAGCTGTTAACGAACAGCTTCGGCTGGCTAAGGAAACTGCTAGGAACGCAACTGAAAGGGCCACCAAGGCTGAAGCTGTTGCTGAGCCTCTACGCCTCGAGAATGAGGAACTCAAAGCTAAACTAGAGGCGCTCCAACAGGCTCATGATGCCTTGGCGATGGAAGACGCGAAGAAGCTTCAAGAGATCCTGGACCAGAGGGGGGTGCTTGACCAGACTGAGCGGAAGCTTAAGGGCGTTGAAGAGGCTGCGGCTAAAGAAGTGTTGCTTGCCAACCTCAACCAAAGTGAAGCCGAACGCGCCCGTAACCAAGCTCAAGCTTCCCTCCAGGAAGCTCTGGTTACCAAGGAATGGCTTCTTCGAGAAGCGTTGTCTCAGGTAAGCTTAATGTTGGTGCATAGATGTCAGTAGTTCATATGTATAAAGTCTGTAATCGAGTCTGTAATATTGTTTATGTAATTGTTTGTGTAACAGCGAAGTTGTTGACAAGTTCGCTTAGGCGAACTTGTTAACCAAGCGAAGTTGTTGACAAGTTCGCCTAGGCGAACTTGTTCAACGAGCGAAGTTATTGACAACTTCGCCTGAGGCGAAGTTGTCGTGTATTTAAGTAACCTACGGGTTACTGTTTCGTAGTTGGTCATTTTAGGTTTTTGGTTGATCGAGTTCAGTTACGTGTGAGTCTATTGACGTGAGTCTGTAAGCATCTCGGTTTGAGTTATCAATATAACGTGTGGTTGTTCGTATTGTGTGTACGTGTGTTCGTGAGCTAATATTCTACGTCCGTAACGATCTACACAGGGATTCCGCACCTGTGTATATCGGGATATCTCGTGTAAGATCCGTCTAGTAACCTACAATTGGTATCAGAGCTTTTGCTCGATTGTGTATATCGGGATATCTCGTGTAAGATCCGTCTAGGAACCTACAATTGGTATCAGAGCTTTTGCTCGATTGTGTGGTTCGGGATATTCACGCGGGGGTAGAATTCGTTTCATTTCGGGTGTTACCGGGACGAGTTTGTGGTGTTTTTGCTCATTCTAGCTTCCTACCAGTGTGTTTAAGCCTTCAAATCGTCAAAATCGTCGTTAAAATCCGTTTTTTAGATCTGCAGAAAGTTCAAGTTCGTCAGGCGAAGTTGCTGTTCATCAGGCGAAGTTGCCGTCAGGATTCGTAGGGTTTCAGCGAAGATATAAGGAGAAGCGAAGTTATTCATAACTTCGCCTACCTCCTCAACTTCGCCTAACTCAGCGAAGTTCTTCTCAAGTTCGCCTCGTTCAGCGAAGTTCTCTTCAAGTTCGCTTACTTTCTAAGTTCGCTTATCCTAAGCGAAGTTATTCTCAACTTCGCCCATTTACGCGAATTTACAAAGGATCCAGCGAAGTTTTTACTTAAGCGAAGTTATACTTAACGCATCCGCAGATTTGTTTTCACTACGCTTGACGTGTATGACTTTGCAATCGTTAAAATCGCGCATAAGGGTTTTCGCTTGTGCGAGGTACAGGGCCATTGTGTCGTTCACGGCCGTGTACGTCCCGTTGATTTGATTGGCTACTAACATGGAATCCACGTGGGCTTCCAAGTGTTTCACTCCCATCTTACGCGCAATTCTCAGCCCGGCCAAGAATGCTTCATACTCGGCTTCGTTATTCGTACTTGGAAAATCCAGTCGAATAGCGTAAGTGTATTCTTGGCCTGCTGGGTTGGTTAGTTTCAGCCCTGCGCCTGAACCCTCGTTACTGGCTGCTCCATCAGTGTAGAGTCGCCAGACATCATTGATGTCCTGTGCTGGAGAGGGTTGAGCCTCTTCCTGGCAATCTTTTTCCCGCGATGCAGGCACTTCCGCAATAAAGTCGGCCAAAACCTGGCCTTTTATGGCTGGTCTTGGCTTATACTTTATCGCGTATTCCCCCAACTCAATTGCCCATTTGGCTAGGCGTCCCGATAACTCGGGTTTGCGTAGAACGTTTGCAAGTTTGAAGTTGGAGAGAATGGTGATTGGGTGACCCTGGAAATATCGTCTTAACCTGCGTGAGGCGTGTATAAGGGCTAAGACTAATTTTTCGAGGGTAGAGTACCGGGTTTCTACGTCTGTTAGGATACGGCTGACATAATAGATTGGCATCTGGGTGCCTTTCCGTTCAACTAGCAGGACCGCCCCGGTTGCTTTATCTGTTGCGGAAAGGTATAGGATTAACCCCTCCCCCGCTTCTGGTGCCGTGAGCGTTGGGAGTTCGATCAAGCGTGACCGAATCTCCTGAAAAGCTGCTTCCGCTTCTGGTGTCCAGCGGAAGTGCGTTTTCTTTAAACAGTTTCTCAACGTTGACACGAAAGGAAACGACTTATCCGCGTGGTTTGCCAAAAAGCGATTAAGTGCGACTAGTCGTCCATTCAGTGTCTGAGCCTGTTTGATGGTAGTAGGTGATTCCATTTTGATAATGGCTTCGACCTTTTCAGGGTTCGCTCTGAAGCCATCTTTAGTGACGATGACCCCCAAGAACTTCCCTTCTTCCATTCCAAAGGCACACTTGCTCGGGTTGAGCTTCATGTTTATCTTCCTGAGCGTGTTGAAAGTTTCTTCGATGTCTTTCAACATCGCTTCTGCGTCAGGGCTTTTGATGACCAAGTCATCCATGTAGACTTCCAAGTTCCTCCCAATTTGGGCATGAAACTGGTTGTCCATCAGGCGTTGGTATGTGGACCCGGCATTCTTAAGTCCAAATTGCATCATTTGATAACAAAATGTACCATCGGGCGTCCGAAAAGCGGTTTTGTCCTGATCACCAACGGCCATGTGGATTTGATGGTATCCCTTATACGCATCCAGGAAGCATTTAAGGCGAAACGGTGCTAACGAATCCACCTTAAGATCAATTTCGGGTAACGGATAACAATCTTTGGGGCATGCTTTGTTTAAATCCTTGAAATCTATGCACATGCGCCATAGTTTGTTATTCTTCGGTACCATAACGGGATTTGCAACCCATGTTTGATATCTGCTAACGCGTACGATGCCTGCGTCAAGGAGTTCCTTGACTTGGGTTCTACACGCGTTAGTTTGTTCTGGCCCCATTACTCTGCGCTTTTGTACGACTGGCGTAACAGCCGGATCGCATTTGAGCTTATGCCCTGCCTTACTTCGGGGTACACCAGTCATGTCAGCTGGTGTCCACGCGAAGATGTCAGCGTTTTTCTGTAGTAAGCGTTTGAGTAAGGTGCGTGTGGGATCAACAACTGTTGGGCCAATGGTAACGGCCTGGTCAGGGTATTTGCCGTTGAAGGCCCATCTTTCCGGTTCGGTGATGGTTGGTTTAGCCATCTTTGGTTTGGGTTTAGATGAGACAGATGCAATGCATACCTGGGGAATGCCGGTGATCATCGCTACACCCTCAGCTGTTGGCCATCCCATCATGCCGTGGACTGAAGATACCACGGCGTTGAATCTTGCCATCCCGTCTCTTCCGAAGAGAATGTCGTATGTGTGGTGTGGCTTCCTCATCACGACAAAGTCCACGTCTTCAGTGCGTGAGTGATTCCCGTCCGTAAGAGTGACGGGGAAAGATAGGATACCCAGGGGGGTGTTGGTGCTGCCGTCGAACCCTTCCATCGAGGCGTAGATCGTTTCCAGGCGTTCCTTGTCTTCGTCATCTAGCTTGTCGAAGAACTGCCTGTACATCACCGTTGACGAGGCGCCGTTATCAGCAAGAGTGCGGGAAGTGATGTAGTGCCCCAGCTGGCTTTTGATGACAATAGGGCCTTCTTTGCTGGGTCCTCCTGGCACTCGCGGGAAGCGCACCTCAGCTTCCTTCCACGCGCATGGTTCTGTCGCTCGCCTTTTTCTTCCTCTGATGTTGCCATGAACCATGTTGATGCTGATGTCAACGGGCTTTCGTCCGTTGCCCCTGTACCGGTTATCATTCCTTCCTCCCTTCTTGATTGATGCCACAAGGTGTGCAAGTCTTCCATCCTTGACGAATGTTTCAACAATATCCTTCAAGGATGTACACTCCTCCGTACTATGACCTTTTGTCCCGTGGAAATCACAGGATTTGCCTTGATCTGCATTAGGTCGCTGCCGGATCATCGGAGCTTTTGGCCATGGGAGTTTTTCGGTAGCAAATATCTCCGTGACGCTTTTGGTGAGTGGCGTCCACCGGTGTTTTCGGCTTGAAGGGTGTGTGTTATCCCTTCCGCCAACAAGAGGGCGAGAGCTGGATGAGGTGTCAAAGTTTACCCTTGACTGCCAAATACCTAGCTTCCTCTTTTTGTTCTGCCGGGCGATCCGAACATTGTTTTCTCTGGTCCTTTGCGTGTAGAGGTGTGTACTCTGGGGAAGATCCCTTCCCAGTTGCTTCTCCGTCTCGGCAAAGCGCTTGGCCGCCGTCATGATGGCATCCCATGTGGACGGCATGCCGTCCTTACCCGTCAATGTGCGGATAAGCTCTGGGTATTCGGCGCCCTGGATGAAAGCGGCGCGAACAAGATCTTCACTTATGTTGCCCAGACTCAGCTTTTTGGAGTTGAAGCGAGTGATGAAGTCTAGTAAAGATTCATCCTCCTCTCTAACGCAGTTGAGGATCGTCCACTGTTCTTCAGTATATTTCCTCTGTTGGCTGAAGTGTTGGCTGAACTTGTTCTGAAAGTCTGCCCAATCATAGATGTGGTGGGCCGGTAAACGATCGAACCATGCCCTGGCCGCTCCAACCAGAGTCATCTAGAACATATAACACCACGTGGGTTCCGTCCAGTTACTGACGAATGCCCCCGCAATGAATCTGTTCAAGTGGTCGTCTGGGTCGGATAGACCATCATAAGTGCCGATGTTGGACATTTGTTTGGCACTTCTCGGGGCGATTGCTTCCGCAATGTCCCTTGCAAACTTGGACTTTCCCGCATTTGCAGCAGTTGGTCTAAAGGTTTTGGAGAAGTCACGTGGGTTTCTCCCCGCGTTCGTTGGTTTAAAGGTTTCTCCAAAATTCCTTGCCGGCTGGAAGTCCGTTTCCTTACGCTTCCCTTTTGCCTTATAGCGAGGGTTTGCGTCGGTATCGGATTCTTCCCGCTCATCGTCCGAGTACTCGCACTCACTGTTCATGTTGAGATGTTGGCGAGTACTGCCGAATTCGTCAGCCTGTTGAAGTGAACGCAAGCGTTCATCCAACTCAGCTTGGAACTCTTTCTGACGTGCTTCGGCCCACGCCTTAACTTGATCGAGTGTTTGGCGAGGGACCCTCGTCCGTTTCTCCAACTGGGCATCAGTGAACCCCAGTGAAATATTGTTTACTGCACTTGTCCCGGCTTGGGTAACCGGGGTAGTGTTCGTAAAATTTGTATAACCGCCGGTGTTCCCCCCAGTTGCTGGGGTTGTGGTTACCGGGGTTTCTTGGTCGCTTACTGGCCTTGGGACCGGAGTAACGTTAACCATTTCTGTAACATCCTAAAATTTATAATGTTGAATAAAGAAAGTTATGTTAGTGATTTCGCGTTTTTAATTATTAATATCGGGTAGGAGCGGATCAGGGACTTGGATTAATTGAGATGGGTTAAATGAGAATGGGATTTAAGGGATATAAATATCCCCTAAACCCAAAAATATCTTCATTTACATCTATTCCTTCACACTTCCAAAACATACACACCCCATACACAAGCCGACCGGCGGCCGAGATCCGAGGAGAGAGAGAGAGGCCGAGAGCCGTAGAGAGAGAGACCAAGATCCGAGAGAGAAGAGAGAGCGGTTGGTTGTGATTAAGCAAGGAAACAAGATCCAACAAGCTCAAAAAGGTAAGATTCTTGAACTTTGAAGTTTAAAGATCCAAGCTTTTTAGTGTTAAGTGACCGGAAATGGTCGGGAAGCGTAGTGGGTGATATTGAACCATAGCGGGGGTGTTAAAATCGCTCGAAATGTTGGACAGAAACCAAACAGCAGGCTGTCTGGGCAACTTCGCCTTCATCTGGGCAACTTCGCCTTCAAGCGATGAACTTCGCCTGCAAGCTAAGTTCGCCTGATGAACTTCGCCTGCAAGCTAAGTTCGCCTGATGACAAGTTCGCCTGAGGTTTAAGTTCGCCTGATGACAAGTTCGCCTGAGGTTTAACTTCGCCTAAAGCTAAGTTCGCCTGAGGTTTAACTTCGCCTGATGACAAGTTCGCCTGAGGTTTAACTTCGCCTAAAGCCAAGTTCGTTTAGAAAATAAATTAAAAATCTAATGAAAAATGTGTTAAGACAGTTAATGGAAATAAAATTTTTCCAAGCTGACCTGGCAGCTCGACCCCAGCCAGGGGCTCTGCCCCTTGGACCCTGCTAGGGGCTGCCGCCCCTAGACCCCGCTGCCAGGGGCGCTGCCCCCGGACCCCCGTTCGTTGTGGGTAGTAATTAAGACTAGAAAGATGTTATAAGTAGTGATAGTTAAATTGATATGTATACTTGTTATACAGTCAGCCGTGCACAACTGAAGAAAGGGATTACGCTCAACGGAGAACGTAACCGTATTCAGGTGAGTTTCTAGCCCCATTTATGTGTTACGTTTTCGGGGCTGTGTGCATACTCAATATGTTTGTTAATACACTTATCCTAAGAGATAAGTGTATGCCTTATGTGGATAATGTGAAATGTATGAATGATTGCTTGATAGTACGTGAACGATCTTCGGATATTGCACGTACTGTCAGGTTGTAACGCTATGTATAAGGTAAGTATGTTATGTATGTTTATGTGTATGAACATGATAGAGATAATAGAAGAAAGAAATGATAATGTATGGTTACGAAAAGGGTACCGAGCCCTAATAATACTCGAGGTATGATGTATGGTTGTATGGTTACAAAAAGGGTACCGAGCCCTACTAATACTCGAGGTATGATGTATGGTTGTATGGTAACGAAGAGGGAATCGAACCCTTCTAATATTCGAAAACTAGGGACCAGACCCTTATAATATCTGTGATGATAGGGACCAGACCCTTATAATATCTGTGATGTTAGGGAATCGAACCCTTCTAATATTCGAAAACTAGGGACCAGACCCTTATAATATATGTGATGATAGGGACCAGACCCTTATAATATCTGTGATGTTAGGGAATCGAACCCTTCTAATATTCGAAAACTAGGGACCAGACCCTTATAATATCTGTGATGTTAGGGAATCGAACCCTTCTAATATTCGAAAACTAGGGACCAGACCCTTATAATATCTGTGAGGTTATAGAGCGAAAGGCTCTTTAAAAAGTATGATTTTGTATGTAGGGAAAGCATGAAGGTAAAAATGAACGTATGATTAGGAATGTAAAGAAAGTATGAAAGTAAAAATGAAAGTAAAAGCACTTAAGTGTGTATGAAAGAAAGTTAAGAAGTTAAGTATGAAGTGTAAAGAATGTATTGTATGATTATGTGATTAACTAGAACTCACTCAGCGTAGCTGACTTTTAGTATGCACGCAGGTGAGTAGGATGAGACAGCTGGCTTGAGCGGGGACACATGGCAGAAGGATAAGAGCCTGGCATCTGAAGACTTACGATGTTTTAATTTTAATGTTTTAATGTGAAAGACAAAGGATGTTTTGAGACAAGTTATGAAATATTGTAATGTTTTATGAAAGTTTTATTTTCCGCGTAAATGTTGTAATCAACTCTGATAGTTAGAACTGTGTTTATGAGTAAATCCAACACGAAAGTAGGGTTACCGGTAACGGGGCCTTACAATTTCTTCAGAAATTTTTGAAAAAACTAAGAATTAGTTCTAGCTTTTATGCACGGATGGCGCCAATGAAGAAACACTAAGTGACCCGGGGCAGATTACGGGTAATCTGGGGGTTAAGTAATGTTTCCCACGAGGATGAGGTCCAGCAAAGAAGGTTGTTCTTCAGGTGACCTGCAAAACAGACACCGTAAGCTCGTCACTGAGAAGGGGGGGTTCCTCCTTGTGACCACCCTCCGGCGTGAGAATCAGACTAGATTGCTCTGAATATAAGTGTATATTAAGAGATTGCTAGAGAAGATAAGATAATGAGATATCAGATGATGTCCTTACCATTCCAAGGTGTTGGAGTATTTATAGCCGAAGGTAGGTTTCCTAGAAGGTACAGCCGGCTGAATAGTATTCCTGTTCTACCAACAGTGGGCTACGCACAAGCCATGCTGGTTGGTGGATAGGCTGCGGCCGACAGTGACAAGGTCGGCTGTATACTGTTCCTTTACTGCCGGCTATGCACTGTTCCACCAACTGTAAGCTGCGCACGTCCCATAGTAAGGGTTGGTGAGTAGGCAGCGGCTAATAGTGACAAACAGTACTAGAGGGTGCTCCTCCTCGTACTGTTGTCGGTGAGCTGTCACCCTGTGATTGGTTCATGGGCTGCTCTGGTCAGATCGTCAGTTTTGCCCATACCTTGGTAGGTATAGTACAAAAGATCTTCCAGAAGCATACGGACTGGCTCATTTGGGCGGGAGTATTCCCGCCTTGCTCATTCCTTCAGGTGACTACTGAAGTAGCAAGAGTTAATGCCTTGTGCGTGTAGCCTTGCTATCAGTGCGGGTAGCCTTCCCTGATGGCTTGTATCCGCAACTGCGGGAACAAGCGGGGTACTTCACCATTGGGAGGCTTTCCCTGCGGGTACAGCTGGCGTACTGCGCGTAAGGTCTTCTCTGAGCATGGTGGGTCCTGCGGAAGCAGTTGGTCGTTGCGCAGACGTCCATGTTCAAGGTGAGTCTTGCGGGTTCAACTGGGCTCTGTTGGGACCTACCTCTTCAAAGACGAATTAAACCCTTAACACTAATCTTGTTTTCACCTAAATAACAACCAAAGCTTACAACTTTACAAGTAAACATACTCAGCAACTCATTTCGACCCAAACCAAATTAACCCTTTTTGAATCGACCCGTTCTGACCCTAACCCATGACCCAAACCCGCCTGACCCGACCCGTTTGTTAATAATCATCAATATACAAAATTAACCCCTCAAAATGTAAAGTTACAAACTTTAGATAAAATGCAAAGAAACCCAGATCCAAAAATTGTATTAAATAAAATAAAATAAAAAGCAGCTTACAGTATCAGATTGGCTTTGAGAGACAATTCTAATACCATCTCTGTTCACCAGCAGATCACCATCCTCGAAGGTCCCAGATTCAGTTCTGCAATACACATTCAAATTATTAAAACACACCCACCTTGATCTATATATATATAAAGATTAATAATAAAAAGAAGAAGTTTACAAGAATTTAGCAATTGAAGTTTCATCAGGAGATGGGAGGCTTAGTTTGAGATTTGGTGCTAAAGTTCCTTTCTTCATGGTGTAGAAAGATTATTATTATTATTATTATTAATTGTTTGACAGAATGAAGCAGTGGTGTTTAAAGTTTAATGTTTATGAATTGAGGTGAAAAGTCTTTGTGAAGTCTTCTTCTTCAAAGGGGTTGGTTTTCCACAGCACAATTTCTTTTCTTTTTTCCGTACTAGTTTTTTTATTAAATACACATCAACTCAATAAACAATTGTAATTATTGAATATCTTGTAGTGCTGAATCTACACTAATTATAGGTTGGGTTATGACGATAATGATTTGAGTTATATTTTGTTAGTGTTGTTAGTTTGAATTCCGAGCTTACTTATGTTAGATCTTCTTTTGTCGAGGCATAATGATTGTTAAGTGGCAGATAGTGATATAGTTTTTTGAGGTAAAGTCCAAGTCAAACTCTGAAATTAGTGTGGGTCCGGTTAAGACAAAATAATATGGTTAGAGTATGGAATGAGGCTTCCGATTTGAAGAGTGTGGTGGCCTAAACACAATAAAGTCGTTTTTCCAAATAAAAGTTATATATTGAATAGCTTATAGACTATAGTAGTAGCTTGGATCGGGTCGATTCAATTTTAATATTTGGCAACGGTTTGGTTTGGGTAGATTAGTTTGTTTTAGTTTAAATAGGGTGTGCAAGATAGTTAACTTAGCTTCTGCATTTGGACAATGAAGGACCAGATCGCTTCACGATCCATTATCCTACACTTTGTACAGGAGTTTGTTTCCCATGGCCTGAATCCACGACTTCAAGGTCACAAAACAACATAGTGACTAAATTGGAAATCTTTGTGTTTCCATTTGAAAGCATTTGCTCGTGTTTATACAATTTGATTTCAAGTTTTCATAGGTTAAGTTGTTTTTTTTGTTTACTCTTGTACCAACTTAAATGGTAGGGTTTTAGGTGTCATTGTGTGACGTGAGAGAGGTCGTTTGAAAGGGTTGTTATGAAGCTGAAGACGTGTGAAAGGGCTATAAGGATAGGAAAAAGTTAGTTGCAAGGATGAAAATGTTGGTTTTGTGAGAAGAAAGAGGGGTAACCTATTAACATTAAAATCAATACATCATGATTTCGTATAAGGCTCGTGTTATATATTTTTTCTATGTATAAAGCCAAATTAGACTGTCAAAATATGAGGTTTTTTCAAAGTTGATAATTTTAAACTTTAAAGTCATCAATTTTCAAAGTGAGATTTTTTTTTTTTGTTAAAGCGAGTAGTCTACCTATTATTTTTTTATTTTTTTGTTACTTGTTTGAAAGTTTTAGGTTTGGACTTTGGATATACGAAGAGAGTTGAGTTGGTGATGAATGAATGAATGATGATGATTGTGGAAGACTTAGAAGTTGTCCCATTTTCCTTTTGACAACTCTATTATTTTGTATATAATAATAATGTATTACTTTTCTTAACCTAAAAATAATAGTAGACCCTTTTTTTCTTTTATTATTATTTTTTAGGTTTTTGAAGTTTATAAATCTTATTTTAGCTTTATTTAAAAGTATTTATAAGAATAAATACGTAATTAAGTTTAACTACAAACTGCATATATAATAACCCAAACTTTTGTATTAGATAACAAACGAATAACCATAATTTTAATATAAATATTATTTTAAACTGTAAATGGTATAATTAATAATAATAATAATAACATCAACGGATGAGTGTTTTGAATAAAATATGAAAATTAAGAATTTGAGTTTGAGCAAGTTTACAACTTGTAACATTCCAGCGAAAACTTGAGCAACAAACAACTAACTTATTTAGGAATTTGATCACGCTTATAACTCGTTTAATATATATACACAAACGCGATAAGACTCCAACATAACAAAACCTTAAATCTCTGTATCTCTCTGCCATATACACCACCGCCGCCGCCGCCCTGCAACTCGCCGGAGAAACCGCTGGCACCGCAGCCACCGCTACGCGAGTTCGCGCCGACGCTACTAGTAGCCGACAACCGCTGCCACTGCTATCTTTGTTGCCGGAAACCACCACCAGCGCGGTTGGTTGTTTGAAGAAAGCCGCCCTATTCGCCGAAGCCGAAGATAGCCGCCGAAGCTCTCTGATTAAGCGATACTGCTGCAGGAATCGAGGACTCCTCGCCGTTCCGTCTTTTGTTCATATTCCATTAACTGTTGTCACGCCGCCGCCGTAGCCACCATTGAAGGTAACCCAAGATCGATGCATGCTTGAAGTTTTGTTTCTGTTTGAACAACTGATCCAATAAACGGAAACAAATAGTTTATGTTTTTAGGGAGTTCGTGTGATGTTTTCAAAACAAAACAAACAAATGGAGTTTAGTCCACTGTAGCTAATTTCTATAAAATTGTTCCTACAGCCTGATCATCGAAAATAAAAGTTTTATATTAAATAGTTAAACTTTATATCAAACATGTTATTATTCTCAACGTTCTGAACATAAGCTTTTGTTGTCAATTTATTTATAGATTGGATAAAACTCTATATTGGTATTATTAGCCATAAACTTTGAAACTCGATCAGAAGGTTGTTCAAATAATAAATTAAATCATTGTATAATATAAGCTGTTAATAATTGGTAAAATAATTAATTTAAATAGTGCATCAATACCAAAACATAATCATGAATACCAAAGCAAACTCTAAATTATAACATTATTGTAGGATCACACGACATTTAATCAAGTTTAAGTCTTCTTACAGATTTTGCTATTCGCTGATAAGGTACGGATTCTGGTTTCTGTCACTCATAGTATAAATTTTATTTTGTTACTTTGTAGTACGGTTTCCGTCTTTGTTTCCTCTTAGTATTATTTATATTCCGTTACTTCGTAGTACGGTTTCTGTTTTCATTCACTTTTAGTATTAACTCTATTCCGTTACTTTGTAGTACAGATTCTGTTTCTTGTTACTTCATAGTACGGTTTCTGTTTTTGTTACTCTTAGTATTAATTATAGTCCGCTACTTTGTTGTACGGATTCTGTTTCTTGTTACTTCATAGTACGGTTTCTGTTTTTGTTACTCTTAGTATTAATTATAGTCCGCTACTTTGTTGTACGGATTCTGTTTCTTGTTACTTCGTAATAGGTTTCTGTTTTTGTTACTCTTAGTATTAATTATATTCTGTTACTTGGTAGTACGGTTTCTGGTTTCTTTCTCTAATAGTATTAATTATATTCCGTTACTTCGTAGTGCGGCTTTTGTTCTCGTTTACTAATAGTATTGAATCTATTCCGTTACTTTGTAGTACGGATTTTCGTTACGTGTCGGTTATATTTTGAGTTCAGTTATTTTATATAATATATTTTAGTTATATGTTTTTAGTTTTAGCACTCTGTTACCCGAGCAATTCTGACTTGTCGTTGGGGCGTCAACGACATGGCACTTATCGTGACAGTGCGTAATCAAAGTTCACGGCGTCTCTGAAAGTACTCATGTAGTACCTTGGCCACTTAGAGGCGTATAGATCGATCTTAGCTCCGACTCCTGACTCCTAACTCCTGACATGGCACTTATCGTGACAGTGCGTAATCAAAGTTCACGGCGTCTCTGAAAGTACTCATGTAGTACCTTGGCCACTTAGAGGCGTATAGATCGATCTTAGCTCCGACTTCTGACTCCTGACTCCTGACTTCTGTTTGAGATGGAACAATGTGTGCACGTCACCCACACCGTCTCTTTGGTGCATGGACTAGCTAGCTGTGTACCCCTCTGTTTAGGCTCTGGGTGCTTCCGTATTACACGACCTATTTATTTTAACATCATCGTCGTGTATTTTAGTAATTATATTTTGTTTCGCTATATTTCTAGTCCGTTTTGATATGTGCATATGCATTTGATTAAATTTGAGTATATTCAGATTACGTCCCGATCGTGTATCGGATTATGTTTCGCATTAAATTATAGTTCAGTTAAATGTTACACGTTATATGTTACTCGTCACACATTATATGTTACAAGTTATATGTTTCTGGCTCTGGGTGTTTTTGTTATAGTTCTGATATATTTCCGCATGCGTTTGACCATGTTCTGGTCAAGTGTCGGATCATACATCCGAATTTTATTAAGTATATGTTTAGGTATAAAGGGTTGGTTTCGAGTTTGAATTGAAGTTCGTATATTTATTCTCTTACGTCTGTCCTTACCTATACTATTGTTCTTTCCGTTACTGGGCAATTTTTGGCTCAGCCGTGTTTTCTTGTTTTGTTTTTCTTATTTTGTTTTCAGGTAATCCGGGATTCTAGGAATTTAGTGATGAGAGATAAAAAATGAAGTTCAAGCTTCTAAAAGTTAATTCATTTTGTTTAATAATATGACGTAGGTTGCATTAATTTTTGTTGTATTTTGGATTGTGGCGTTGATTTGATATCTGTAATAGTAACACGTTAGCCTGTTCCGGGTTGGGGTGTTACAACATAGCTATATATACATTTGAAAATACGACATTGAATGTGATGTCTCTCTTTCTTTCTTCTACTTTTAGTTATCCATGTGGAACAAATGCGTACATTATGTGATACTCGTAAAGCTCTACTTAAAGTGGTTGTTTCATTTCTATGTATTTGTATTTTTAATATGCAACTAATTTAAAAATAAAATCTTTAAACATATAATACTGCTAAAAGTAGTGTATTTTGAAAATAGTTATGTTTTAGTTGGTTATAAAAGAATTGTGCTCACTAACGGTTTTTTTTTTTCAAATCACAAAATAAATGAAATGTTAGTGGGTTTGGTACTCAATCACAAAGAATAATTTGGCGGTGGCTTTGGCTATGGTGCCCAAACACTATATATTATTGTGTCCATTCTCTTTTTTTTTCATGTTCACTCATTATAGCTTGCCTAAATTCATTTGTTATATATTGCATAGCACAAGTTTTATCGAGCATGTTTACATTACTCTATGTTCAATTTGATGTTAAGATATGCACACACACAAAAGCAAGTAAACGGACACGATGATTCAATGTGGTTTGGTCTAAACTGACTTATATCAAAGTGTTGCAACAGTTATTCTTTCTCGAGTGATGAAATAATACAAGTACATATTCATATATATAGAGACTAGCTGGGGATTCGGGCTAGGCTAACAATAAACATTAAACGGGTCAGGACCAGCTGTCTCGTTCCTCTTTTCTTGATCAAAACCTTGCCCAATAACCTATTATTTAAATATGAAACGAGATAACCATGAAAATTCATTTTCTTAGTTGTATGATGTCATGACTAGAGGTGTGCAAAAAAATCGGTTAACCGAACGGACCCGAAAATTAAACTGAACTGAACCGGTTTGAAACTGATTATGCAGAAACTAGTTTGGAACCGATTGAAACCGCAGGTTCGGAACCGGTTTGTAGTTTTCTCCACCAAAATCGGTTTCAAACCGATTAACCAAACCAAAACCTCCAAAACCCGAACCGAAACCGATCGTAACATGATAAGAAACCGGTTTCGACCCGAACCGAAACCAATCATAAACCGATTTCAATTTTTGTTGATCATACCAACCCGGTTTTGAGTTTAAACCGGTTTGTGCACCTCTAGTTATGACCTTCTTTATTTCCCCTTCTATAACCATTATTATCTTAATGGCAAATACAAATTGTCAATTTGCAGAAGAAAAGAAGAAAAAAAATAACTCTTTACATTTAAATACTATTATTATTGTAGGCTATTAAATGAAGTGTGAAGTGGCATTATGTCACGTGTTCGGTGACTATGACTTTTAAGTCAAAATTCCATCCTTATCTATCAATTTTCCCCAACTTATGATACATAACATCAATAAATAAAACCTTATATATTACAAGTTGTTTTATTAGAAAATTAAAAAAAACAAATACTTTCAGATTCAGTTACATTTTAATAATATAAAACAAATACGTTTGACACTTTAGTTTTCAGAAAACTCTAAAAAGTAAGCGGAAATATGAGATTGACAATTTTGACTTTGAAAATTTAAGTTAAGATGACTTTGAAAATTTAAGTTATAAATAAAAAAATTTTAAAAAAAAATCAAAAGAAATCCTTTAATCATGTTTCAGAAAGTTGCACATAACTAATTTCAAGAAAAGTAAATACATTCTATGATTCTAGCATCAGGACAACTTAAAATATGAGCTAGTTAAGAGTTTATGTAACTAGACCAAATTTGATGCAGCCGTTGAACATACATCAAATAACAATGATCCCAGAAAAGGCAAGCGTTTATCGTTGAAAACGATTTCCAGCAAGGACTTTATGACAAACAGCTCCTCTGTTTTAGTTGTGGAATCGGATGGTTTTCCTAAATATCTTTGTCTCGCTTAACAATCGCCTAAGAAAACAAAAGATTCGTAATCATTTTGTAGACTTATTACGCCTTACGGGTCATGATGTGATTGCATGTAAAAGTTTTTTGTCACTTCATCATCAAAATACAAAACAAGGGTCAAGTCTACTTTTAAAGTTTACTAGTTTAGTGTTAGTTTCTGCTCAATTTTCTGCATATAATGACACAAGTGGACCATAAAATCATCTTTCAGTGACACGAAACACACAAAACAGACACAAAACACACAAAACAAAGGTCTCATCTTTCAGTTGTTGCAAAATTTTCGTCTAGTACAAATAATAAGCAAACTCAAGAAGCAAACAAAAAATTAAAACTGTCATGTAAGTTAATAAACTTTGCAAAAAAGTATAATAAAAGAACAAAATTTTCTATATAGAATGAGTCATCAGATCAAAAAACAGGCTTCTTATGCAACGCTATTCGCTAGTAAGTTGATAAACTGCATCACCTGTACGTGCAAACCAAATTTATACATGTATTAATTCATTCGAACATTAATGAGGTTTAAATAATTTATTATGCAAGGCAATAAACAAACCTCTGATGGATCCCTAAGATAATAACATGCACGTGTTTCTTTCGGGGCAGGAGTCACCAAGATCCCATAACCGCGACCACACTCTTGACTTAAATACTGTTTTAACGTTTTTAAATAAGCCGATTTAAAAGGTTGTATGCATTAAAAATATTAGTATAATAATAATTATGTTTACCTTGAATGCATCTTCATCGGTTTTGTCATCCCCTATATATATAGGGAGCACATCATCACGGTTACTTAAGCCTGCAAAACACCGTCACGTGACTCACGTTTAGCTAATATGTTATAAAAATATAAACAATTACTTTTCATGAAAACTGAACTCTTTACAAACCGAGTGATTCAAGTAAGAACTCAACAGCATTCCCCTTGTCCCACTTAAGCACGGGGCGGATCTCTAAAACCTAATGATTATAAAAACAAAACAAAAGTTAAGCAAACTGAATTTGATCAAATTTGTTTGTTGTGAAGTAGACATACCATTCACCCGTGTGTCAGTCGCAATTTTGGATAATTTTTCATAGTGTCTTCAACATATTGTACTATTGTTTTCCAATTCTGTAATTATCAAATAAATAATTAGATACTAAAATCTAGATACGCAAATAATATCGACACGTTACCTTTTCATCCACGTTGCGGTAGTGCACCGAGACACTGAACATGTTGTCTTCAACATTAGCTCCTTCTATGTTCTTCATGATCTCAACAAGTGACTCAAATATCTGTTTCCAAATACGCACGCGCAACAAGTATTATAAAACCGAAAGCTATTGCTACAAAATTTTAAACAAGTTTCAAATACTAACCTTCTTGATCGTTGGTAGAAATTCAGTAGCAGGCTGGTACAAGCTTCCTTGGATTGCTTGATCGGATGAAGACTGGACCGGACCGGATATGTCCATGCCCAGGCTACCAGCATAATATAGTTCTTTTAGTCCTACAAACTTGTATGCCTGAAAAAACATATAACCAGTTAAAACCAATTTTTTTATAAAATTAATGATAAAACTAACAACTATAAAGTATAAAGTACCTTTGCGCGGCTTCTCCCACTAACAATAGCTGTTGGAATGTACTTTGCCACGTTTCTAACAGCGTCACGCATCTGTTTACGGGTAGGTATTAAAAACATTGAACCCGTGTATTAAATGAACTAAACTAGATATTAGATTTATCTCACATCATCTGACATAAAGGCAAGATCAGGATTGTCAACAATCGGGGATAACGTTCCATCGTAGTCTAGAAACAACGCTATCTGCTTTCCCTTGGCGTTAGTCACAATCTGTTCGATGGAAGTAAGCGCAGACGGATACTTAACCTACACAAAAAAAAAGTTAACATATAATTTATTAATTTGTGACAAATATTAAAAACGAACGTGACGAAACGAAATTCGAATACCGTCCAGTCGCGGTAGGCAAGTTCTTTAGCAAACTCAGAGTCATTGTTTTTTATAATATTATTCCTTGGGGAAGAAGATTTCATGGCATCCAACCAGCTAGTAGAACAAGCATCATCAAGTGGTTGGTTAACGGACATGGGTTCGGTTTGTATCGGGACAATGTGATTAACCTTCAAATCCATAATGTTCTCTAGCTGTTGAACAATATAAGAATTTAAGTAGATGGTAATTAACAACTAACAATATAACATAAACAAATAAGAACAACACAAATAATAGAAAAATAGGCGGTACCAATATTATGTAACACAGCTCTTTTGCTTCTTAGATTTAAAAAAACCCTGGACAAGCTCTAACATATATAGGATGAAACAAACGTTTTATATTTAGCATATATATTTATTACCGTATAGATATTGATTTAGAAGGTTGAAAAAGGTAATTATGATTTTAAATACGGTATATTATTTTGTATCTATAATAATATATTGTTCCTTTCAATCTTCACCGATATTGTTCCTGTAAAAATCTATAATATATTAATTAAGTTTATTTATTTATTTAGTACGCATTAAACTAAATTGGGCACTGTCATTAGCTTTTCTATTACTACTAACATTCTTAAGAAAAAAAAAAGCCTTTTTTTGTCGGTTAAAGTTAACTCGGTATCGGGTCAACTTTTTGTTTCATTAACGGGTAATTACAAGTTTTCAGTATCGGGCCAAATTTATCTGGTAACGGTAACAAGTTTAAAAAAAGGTTTTTATTATCTGGTCAATTTTAAACCAGTCACGGGTGTGGTTAAGTTTTTGTTTCATATATGGATTAAAAAATGGTTTTTATTGTTGGCTCACATGTAACCCGGTAACGGGTCAACTTTTTGTTTCATTAACGGGTAAGAAAAGGGTTTTAACTAACAGGTCAAAATTAGCACGCCCTCATGGGTCAAATTTTTTGTTTCATTAACGGTTTAAAAAATGTTTTTTGTATTGATGGGTCACATTTAGCCCGTTAACGGTACCAGCTGTGGCTAAACTTAAACAGGAAGCATACATGTTTGCATTAGAACTTTGCTAACTGTAACTTGATATACATGAAGCATCGTAGAAAACTGATGCGTTAGTAGTGAGTATATGTGCACCGCAACTCCTACATATTGGTGGTGTTGGTTGTAGTGACGAGGAATTTGTGCAAGTGACAAAAGTGGTGGTGTCACCAGCAGCAGTGGCAGGGGTGTTGCTGGAGCTAGTGGTGGCGTTGGCGGTGATAGTGGCAGAGGTAGGTGGTGCTCGCACCTAGTAGATTTCATCAAACAAGATGTAACACATTTAACTCGATTTAGTGAAAAGAAAAGATACTAGACAATAACTGATAAAACGAACAATGAGATGCTATTTGAGATTGAAATTTGTAATTAAACAATCGGAAAACTGGCTACTCTCTTCATTAGTTTATATAAATAACGGTTCCTTACAAAATTTTCGTCTAATAATGTTCAGTACAAAATAAATGATTCAATGGCCCATTCAGCCGGACATGAATGCTTACTTTCAACTTGGGCTGTTAATCTGTGGATCACGGTGTGCAAACACGAAACCTCGATCTTCATCTTTTTGCGACCAATTGTACATACTTCCCATTAACAGCAAATTTAGAGCTTGAATTAATCTGCACAAAAATCATATTTTGGGAGAAAAAATATTAAAAACCAATGCGTTAAATAAAAATAACTATATGTATTGCATATAAAACAAGATTAGAAGGTTATATGCGTTAACAATAGACTTTTGGTTACTTTTTGACTCATTCTGTGCAGTTAATGAAGAAAAATATCCAATATCAGTCAAGGATATTTCAAATATCAGTTATCGCGGTGTGATATCGGTGGCATATCGGTAATTTTAATATCATGCAAAATTTATATATATAGCAATTTAACACTAACAATTCAGTATACTCTCCTACGTAGTTTTGAACTGACCTTATGCTCAAGCGTATCAACGAGTTGGCTTTCATCTATTGTTGATCCAGATTCCCTAATAGTTTTCAAAACTTGTGTTCGTAGTTTTCTCATCTTCAAACTGCCATCCTGATCCGGATTCTATCAAAATACGACAAATACAACTTTTAACTTATACAACAAAAAACAAAAATAATCATATAAAAGAATTAAGAATAACCAATCCCAAAGCACCGCCTTAGTTTTAAGCACACATACCGATTTCAAGACAGCGGTTATTATCTTCTTCCACTTTATTTTCTTCTCAACATCTTCTCCTTTTGATTTCTTTGTTTTCTCTGATTTGGCACTTGAATCATGAACCACTTCACCATTGCCCAAATCACCATTGTTTTCAGCTGCCTCGTGCTTTCTCTTCTTGCTTTCAGGTGATTCCGATTTTAAACCCTCGTTCAATGGCAAATCAGTCTTTTCTACGCTTTCAGGTTTAACTTTGGCATTCGGTGTGGGTCCCTCAGCATCCTTAGGAGGTTGCTTGGATGCATGAAACGCTCTTGCTTTTGCTCGGTGTTTCTTCCCATCGGCATGAGAAAGTAGCGTTTGCTTACTAGTTGCGCTCGTGTTACAAAGACTGTAAGTTTAAAAAAATATATCTAAGTATACAATCTCCAAAATCACAAAATAAAATATCTGTCTGTATAATATATTAAAAAAACAATTGTATTTAGCAAACCTGCAAAACCATGGAGGACGTTCTGATAATCCGACATTTATGTCAACCTCTGGTTTAGGCTTTGAAGCACTGTTGGGTTTTCCAGGTGTCCCATTAGGTTTAGCTTGTCCCTTTGGACCATACTTTTCCTACAAAATAATAAATTAACAAACAAATCACTAAGACTATATCCAACGGGACGATTCTTCCCCTAACCACGATGATGTGGAGCGCAAGGTAGCACCACTCTTCCGACATGCAGCGTTGGGTTCGCTTAAATAAAGTAGTTTGCATGTATGAACTAGGGGTGCAAACGATCCGAACTGCCAGCGAGCTACTTGAGATCGGATTGATAAAAAGCTTGAAACAAGCCTTGCTTTCTCGAGCTCAAGCCCCAAATAAAGCTCGTTTATTTATCGAGCCCGAGCTCGAGCCACGTATAGGAAGCTCGTTTACACTAATGGAGCCTTAACTACCCAAGTGTATTTTTAAGTTTTCGCCTATTTTGGTACGTAACAATCTCACACTGTACATACAAGCTTGATCCAAGCTTTGGCCCGTTTAAGACACTAGACACAGGCCCGGCTCCGAGAACGGTTAAAATTTTTTGGGCCTTAATAAAAAGGGGTATCTTGTTAGGTTTAAACAATTTATTTTTTAAATAAGACTTAATTTATTGGGCCTTATAATTTGGTTGTGTGAAAAAAAAAATTTATATAAAAATAGGGTTAAAATGTCTCAAATGAGATTTGAACCCACAACCTTTTTGTTGAAAATCATACCGACTTGCCACTAAACCAAGCTAATGGTTGTGTAATTAAGTTTAAACATTATATATACATATTGTTTTTCATAAAAATATATAAAAAAAAAAAAAATTTAAATCCGGGGCTATCGGGGTGCCGGCCCTGACTAGACAAACTCGACCCAAGCTTAGGCTTTATTAAAATCTTTTCTCATAATATATAAAATCAATATTAAAACGTTTATAAATTAATCAACAAATGGTAAACAATCCGGGCATGAGCCGCGCCCGAATTTGAAAAAACGCCTCACAATCCAAGCTCAAACTTTTAAAACAAGAGTTCGAAATGAGCTCGAACATAGTAAAGCTTGAGCTCGGCTTGTTTACACCACTAGTGGGAATTATAGGTACGGTATTGGTTGACGGTCTAATTCATATAAGTTATGCAATTTTCAAAACTAATAATCGATGTTTACAATATTCATCATTTTAAACAATTGAATTAAGTTCATAATAACTCTAATAAACACAAATATTAAAAAAATAATATTCGTACCGTTTCCGTGATGCACTGAGTGTGACCTTGAACACTTTGTTGCCCAAACATTTGTCCACAATCGATGCATGATAACTAAACCAACAATTAAACACTAAATTAACAACAAAAAGAAAGATACAATTCAGTTAATATATTATATTTATAATATAACCTTGTTAGCTGAGCAAGATCGGAAATGAGTAGCAAGCTTTGGTTTCTTGAGATTATCACCACAGTCTTCGCATTGAAACCAAACCATGGCTGTCTGCCTGCTCGTTAATCGTTCAAGCAGAAAGTAAGTTGGGGTTCTAGGGTTTTTGGTTGTGTTTATGGGCCTTAAATTAACAAAAGCCTGTTAATAGTTTTTATTAGAAGGCCCAATATCATGTTGATAATTTTGACTTTTACCTCATAAGCCCATACAAGTTTTGTTTACTACAAGGTGTTACAACTTACAAATAGAGAGGCACAAACCGGGTTTTAGGAATTGGTAATTGATATGATCAACAAAAGTTAAAACTGGGATAGGTATGAATCGGCTTCAGGTATAGTCTGGGACTTTGCCAGTTTTCTTGGGTTACGGGTCAGGTTTTGACCGGGTAAAGGTGGAACTGGTTCCGACGGGTCCGGTTCTGGGTACGTATTTAAAGAGAAACCCAATACCAGGTTGTACCTGCAGTTCGGGTCCGAAATAGGGTATTTTGTGCACCTATAGTTAGAAACAATCTTATTTTGGAACCATCATCATCGATAAGGTTTACTGCATCATTTCAATCAAAGATGTCAAAATTTTGTAACGTGTCCCCTACAACATCCCCGATGACTCTTCATACTCGATAAGGTTTACCACAAGGTTTTGAATGACAAATTAGTGGCTCTAATACCATTTGTAACATACAACTTCTCGTACCATCAATATTGTCATATTTACCCATAAGGAGCTCTCGGAATTGTTTTTGTGGTAAGATAGAGGTTTCTCAAGAGGTCACTCGTCATGGTATTACTAGGATTTGAGCATACCTAACTATGAAATTCTTCTTGTTATTCACTACCATTAAGCATAAAAGACGGTTACTAATAACTTTTGTTATTAGTAACAAAAGTTATTCTTGTTAGCGACAAGATATTTCCCTTATCCAAACATGTTATTATAATTTTTTTGATGTGAATGCTTAATACTAATAACTTTTGTTTGTTAACCGTTTTAAAAAGTAGTAAATACAAGGTTATATTCGATTTATTTGTTGGGAACAAGATATACATTTTTATTTAAAACAAAACTGTATTCAAAATTAATTATTATTTGTTATCATCGTAAACAGTTCTTGCACATACTTAGATTGGTATATTTGACGAAATATAATTGTGCGTTTCGCCAATCCATCAATGATGACAAGTAGATGTTTAATCTTTATGTTTATTTATTTGTACTTTTTTGTTTAGTAAATACTTCAACATTTCAATTTTTTTTTTCATTTATATATAAGGCAAGCTTTACGTAATAAAATAATATTGGGCTTCCCATTACCGATTACGAACGTAGACTTCTCTTATAAAGACTTTTAAGAAATTAAAATATTAGCAATATGATAGTTGTTATTCGTCTAAAAAGTATATAAAACTTAATTATAAACCAAAGACAACTAATTCACGTAATATTATTTGTCAACGTCGCTTCCTTTTATTCAAGTTGATTAATATATATTTCAAAACATATACTATTACATAATTACAGGAGAAAATTGATAGAATTACAAATTTGGGAGGAGTTGACATTGATGGTGTGTATATATTGAGCTTCTTATTAGTTTGTACTTCATTCTATTTAATTTTCTTTTTTATTTAACTTTTGGCACCAACACTTTTAATAGTTTACAAATATGTCACAAAATATATTTTTAATTTTAGCCCCTAACATTTTTCCACTTTCAGCTTTGATCTCAAATACTTTTCATCTTTTACAATTTCTTTGTATTTTCGGTCTAAATTTAACGAGTTAACACACTGCAACGCGTGTGTGGTTCATCGTTTTATGTCCAGTTTTCCTGTTTAACGGTCCCATCGCAACACATAGATGTTAACTTGACTTGGTTATTTTTTCTACATATTGCGCTTCGGTCTAATTTTTGTTGTTAACACGACGCAACGAGCGTGTGTGCTTCAACATTTTTTACGTCTACTTTTTGTTCGGTTTTCTTAATGGTTAATGAAAGTTACTCTCCGCTGGTGAGGGGAGGGTGACCGAAAGCAGTGATGGTGGTAAATTCATGCTTTCAAGTTGAATGGATGTGTAAATACTCACCGCAATACGGGGAGTGTTAATACTAGTATAGAATAAAATCGTGAGTTTGATGTCAAACTACTGTAACGTTTTAATTAAACATCCAACTAAATTAACCATGTAAATATATCTACCTCTATGTAATTATAAAAATTGTCATATTGATATCCTTAAGTATTAACTAAGGAGAGCTTGTGTTCTACTCGTCTCGGACTCCATTTTTAAAATTTGAGCTCTTCTTATCGCTAACGTTGCAAACTAAAACTTTGACTCGTTTATTATTTATATTATATATATATATATACCTTCAAATATGTTACTTTACATTTTTAATAGTTGGATTGGAACTAATCAATGAGAAAAGATACAAATAACATGTGTGTATAAGTATTTTTCATTAAATTGTCAAAGGAAAACAAAAACCAAGATTACCGAAAGAAATTATGAATAAATGTATGCAAGCTTTACTTAAATAAGAAATTTAAAACTTATGAAAAAATTAGGTATAAAAAATGATTGAACTTTATGGCCTACACTACATACCAAAATAATGAGCATTCCCTTGAAAGCAATCTTTAATGTCTTATTATTGTAGCATTGTAGGCTTGTAGTAGTAGTAGTACTCGTTCGTTACGGAACCACTTTAATAATCCTTCCTTTGAATACTATTTTGTTCATTTAAATTAAGTTCCTTAAATTAATATTTCTCTCAATTCTCAATATTACATGAATTCTAACTTTCTTGTAGCCGCTTCCTACGGTTTGAGTTGTCACCTGAACCCAGTTCATGCTCAGTGACATGAACCCGCTCAATTTATAGAAAAACAAAGTATAAATTATAACCACCAAAGTTAGAACTTGATTTAAGGCCACAGGATGCTTTACAGGTTTCTGGCAATATAGGATTAAGGGTTTTGTTTTATTAGGATATAAATATTGTTTTGCTTTTATTAAAAAATAAAGAATCAACGAAGCTTCCATCTATTGTTGTAACAACTTAGGCAATAATAGTGCAAATATTTTTTTTTAAAGTCATAATAACGCAAGCTTAAAATGAAAATTAGTGTCAACGGTATGTTGGTAACTTATTTTGTATACTTTATATCTCGCATTATATGGTATATATTGCTCGTTATTTTGTACATATTGCTCGTTATCTGTTCTTTACCATAATGCTATAATGTTGAGAACCACATGAACTCATGAACCACAATATCGACCTCTACTGTGACACCCGGTAATTTCCCAATCCCATAAACCAAGTAATCAACCTAATTATTAGGTGATTGTGAATGTATATGCGCCATGCGCGGATGCGATGCATGTTATGATCAGCGCGGGGCATATGTTATATGCGCCATGCGCGGATGCGATGCATGTTATGATCAGCGCGGGGCATATGTTATATGCGCCATGCGCGGATGCGATGCACGTTATGATCAGCGCGGGGCATATGTTATATGCGCCATGCGCGGATGCGATGCGCGCCATGTTAGGATCAGAGCGCGCATATGTTATATGCGCCACGCGCACAGGTTTTTGTTGTGTTTTCTTGACAACTTATTTTTATGTCGTTTCTGTCTAATGGGTTGCATACCTCTTCAATAATCAAATCATTTGTGCGCGTGCGGAAAGGGAACTAACCTCCCCGCATGGCGGGAACATTGAGAACTAGTTTGTTTGAAGCTCCAAGATGGAATTGACTTCAACATAACTGATCACTATGTTGAAATACCAAGACCTCATGGAGAATCTACAAATGAAACTCAACGTCCCTGAGAAGGTTACGCACCTACCCGCATCAAATAAAAAGGAGTTATGTGCGACACCTGCGGGAAGAATCCCCGCGGGACACATTAAAACTAAACCCTTTACGCATGAACGTCTGCACAGAAACCAACCACCTTTTCGCTTAAATCCAAAAGTTCACCCTGTTAATAAACTCTGAGAACGCTGGTTCCAGCAGAGCCAGATGGACTCGCAGGATTCCTTATAAGGACGCCTGCGCAGTGATACGCGCAGGATTCGCTACAAGGACGCTTGCGCGAAGACCAACTGGAGCCGCCGGACCCACAATGTTCAAAGAAATGGCCTTCACGCAGAAGGCTATACGCGCAAGGCTACACGCACAAAACACTTAAGTCTATTCTTCAGATGTAAGGGGATTACCCCCGCCCAGAAAGAACCAGTTGCGTGTTTCAGAGATTTTTACCTTTTGACTGCACACTGAACAGTACCAGGAAAAGTATACTGTAACACGAAATGTCAGCTGTCAGCCGCACCTACTCTCACCAACCACAGTCCTGCATGTACTGTCAAATCCATCAGAATCTTTATAACCACTCCCTAGGACCATCACCCCCATCCCTAAAATAATAATAATAAACCCCATACCTTGTCATCATTACACCCAATATAAATAAGATTTCAATCCCCTAAATCAAGGGATTGTGTTCCCTTGAATTTGCCTATAAATAAGTAACAATTCTTGAATAAAAATATCACACAAACACACTTCAAACTCCTCTCTTAAACCTGTAATTCTGCACTAACCATCTCCCGAGCATCCGTTTCCAGTTCCGTTTCCATCACTAGACTTCCAATTTCGAGGCTAACATCAGGAAACCCGAATCTCGTTTAATCTCTCTAAACCATCACTTAACAAGAATCACAGGTGAGTCTCACAGCCCCTATTTTCACTGTTTTTAAACTGTTCTCGGGGCGAGGGACACGTGTTTAAATTATGTTTTATCATGGTATATTTACAAGCAATGCAAACGATTATCTGTTCATGGTGTTTATCTTGGTTTTCAATGTGAGTGCGCAAGATTTAGAAAGTGATCACTTCGTCAATGGAACTCTAAGGGTAGGGACTACTGTGTTTGATCAACCCGCTCGTAGGGGTCGCACCTCTTTGCATAGACGAGTGCCTAGTATGGTCACGGGGTAGTACTACTGGCTGCAAAGCCCGCTCGTAGGGGTCGCACCTCTTTGCATGGACGAGCGCCTAGTTTTCCGAGCACAACGTCCGCGCGTAACCCGCGGGACGGTATTATTTTCGCTTGTAGTGGCAGCGCCACGGTTTTCAGAAATGTCCGCGCGAAACCCGCGGGACGGCTTTATCAAACATATGTTTTAATGATGTTATCAGAAATATGTTTCAATATGGTTTTATCAAGGATATGATGCAATACGATTTATCAAGTCACCAAAACTTGTGAACTCACTCAGTTTATACTGATTCAAATGTTTTTACGTGTCTTTCAGGTGATAATTAGTAGCGCAAGGAGTCACACATAGAGCACTTCACGCAGAACATCTATAAAATGGTTTTTGGAAGATTTTAGTTCTATCCCTTCCACACGCGTGGTTGTTCCCGCCGTGTAAGAGGATATGGCGCGGAAATCTTCAACGTTTTTCATATGTGGATGTTTTTCTATGTAATTCTAAACAATGTAATGTATTTTGTACTAGACATTTCATGCGCAATGGAAAATTTATTTGAATGTTTGCAATGACCCGTGCTTGATTATCAATTCCCACTCGCGCGCACCCGGCTGTTTCCGCCGTTTAGGGCCGGGTGTGACATCTACTCACTGCATAAAAGATAACTAAATGTAGCGGGAGAAATTAAAAAGAACGGTTGCCAGGTTTTCGTGTGTATCCCGTTAAAATAAAAGGTACCATTGAATTAAACGGTTCATGCATTTCTCAACATCATTGCTAGTTTTAATTGATTCATTTGACCCCCCCCCCCCCCCCCCCCACCATATTTTACAATACACGTGAAACAATAAAACAATACATTAAGTAATGCAAAATGTATGAGATCGTAAAACCTAATAGAAGAGTGATATTCTGCTATGTTATATACTTCCAACATATAAAACATTCAATAGTTTTTTAAACTTCTAAATATGTTGTCTATCGTATACCAAACCATGAATTATATTGCTTGTATGGTTGAAAAGAAAAACCGGATGAATTGGTTTGACAATTCAATATCGTGTTTGCTTTACCATAAAAAAGAGCACAATTCCAATCATTGAATTGTTGTAATAAACTAATAATTGATCAATCAAGTTGTGTGAATTTAACAATGAAACTAATTGTATGAAAACGAGTTTAAACTTATTACTTTAATATCCTTTCATAGGTGTCATTTGTTGGTCAAATATTTTTGTAAGAACTAGCTCAATAAAAGTTAACTTTAAGTAGATAATCAAATAAACAATTACAGTGCATGCCAAATTTAATGAAACAGAGAAATAAAATATTTATTTGATTATGTAACCGTCTTAACAATCATATTTGAAGTAATATGTTACAGACAAATGTTTATCGATTTGATTAATCATTCATGTATCAGTATAATAATAATAATAATAATAATAATAATAATCAGGGACGTAGCTTTGTTGGGCCAGAGGTGGCCCCGGCCCTCTCCGTTTTTTCGCTCGGTAGTGTAAGTTATCCTTTTTTGGCTGAAATTTTTTATACATAGTGTAAATTTATCTGTTTCTGACCGAAATTTTGAGCCCGCCCCCCTCCGTTTTTTGCTCGGTAGTGTAAATTTATTCTTCTTTTGCCCGAAAATTATTATACATAGTGACAATTTACCCGTTTCCAACTGAAATTTTGAGCCCGGCCTCCGTTTTTTTCGCTCGGCAGTGTAAATTTATCTTTTTTCAGCCGAAAATTTAAATACATGGTTTAAATTCATCCGTTTCCGACCGAAATTTTGAACCCGCCCCCCACTAATGTATGAAATTTTTTTATACATATTGAGTCCGGCTCCCCCGACGTGTATGTCCAAGCTTCGCCACTAATAATAATTATAGTAGTAGTAGGCAGGAAAGTATGATTTCGTACGTGATGACTTGGACTGACAGGTGTCATAAGACCGCTAGTTGTGTATGGTAACTTGGATAAAACAGTATGTATTTACATTGCATGTCATTTTCATTGTTTCGGTTGTGTCACTTCTGGCTTCTTGTTTGGTTAATATTAAATTAAGGCGGATCATTTGTTTGAGAGTTTAAGTTATTGCCACACAAGTGTGGAAAATCTTCCAATATAAAATAATGGATTCTTTTTGTCCGGTTTTGTGGTTTTATTTTCAATGTTTTGCACCAATGAAAACAATATTTTATCAAATTGAAATATTAAAATTTTCATCTTTATTGTGTGAAACACTCTTTTTGAAGAATAACGCTAACAAGAAATATATGACATCCAAAACATGTCGGTATATACAACCATTTTAGGAGTGACGGCTCGTTCATGTCGGAGGTGCTTGATTGACCGACTCCCTCTCTTCTTCTATCACATAACCCACCTAATAGTCCTTGCAGAAGGATCTCCCATACTGGGACGTCCTTCTCCTAAAGCAATCCTGTAATGCACGGCATCACGCGATCTCAGAAACGTCCCACATGTGTTCTATTGAGAATTGAGATGGTCATGTATTTTCTGTTTTTTAAAAAGGTTTATTGTTTATCATCATATAATATAATAGTCGTTTGTTGGTTATTCGACATTGCTATGATTATATGTTGTTATAAATTGATATTTAAGTGAATACAACTATTAGGAAGACATATGTTTTGTTAAGTTTTCGACAAGTTATATATACATACACAAACACGTGCGCGTAAAAGTTGATAACAAATAGAACTTATATGTTTTTATTATTGGTTAATTTTAAGAATGTTAAACACATGTTAGTTAACTTTACTTTTATATTCATTAAGTATGTTTTTTAAAAGTTAAAAGTCTATTTTGTATACTTTAACATGTGAGCAAGTGCATATATTAGACAAACACTATATAACTTTTATATATGTAAAGGCTGCATACTATTTTACTTGTTAGGTGTATAATTGGTTTGATATATCTTAACCCTTCATTCATAGAGGCTTTTAGACTGACATGAAAGAGAGAAATAGACTAAGACGACATGACGAGTAGATGGGTAGAAAAATATTCATGAACAGGCTCGAACAAAGAACATAGATGAAGATGAGAGAATGAGGGCCATCAGCGATTCCTAACTAGCAAATTTTACATAGTAAACTAGTTACATTTTATTTTCCCCACTTGTCAACGTATCATTGGCTCCTTATGTTTCTTTTGAAAGAAAAAAATGAACAAAAAATTCAAAAGATGAGAAAACAAAGACAATTAATTATATGCACCGTCCTCTCCAACATCTTCTCCCACCTAGGGTCGCCATCCCATCACCTTTCTCTTCAAACTTGATGCTTCAAGTTTATAACGTAAAAAGTCTCATCATTAAATGCACGCTATTTGTAATGTTTTACATTTGGATTTGATATTAGTAACGTACTACTTAAAAGTTAAATACTATTTTATTTACATTTACACGACTTGTTTAAACAATTATAAAACCTTTTGGAGGTTTTTCTTTATATCATATCTCTAATTTAAACCAAAACTGAAAATAGTTAATGGTACACTTCTCTAAAGAAGTTGCTTTTTGTGAAATCTTTTTGTTTTTGTCTTTTGGTAGGCTTTGTTTACGTTTTTGTGTTTTTATTTGGGTGTGTCCAAAGAACTATTTTCAGTTAAATCAAGGATAAATTTAATCGAATGTGAAAGACTATAATCGATTTTTATTAGCTAGGTTGTGCTTCATCCTTCAAATCTTCTCAATCATAGCTTGACTCATTAATTTTAAATCCCCAGCTCGAGCTGAAACAGACTCGGCTCAGTTTACTCGTTAAGCAATGCTAACTATATATTTTTTTATATCAACTAAGATTTGTAATTATAATTTCTTTTAAATATACAAATCATAATACATGTTTAAAAGTAGAAGTTAGATGGACATTTTTTTAAAAACCTTTGTTATTCTTTAATGGAAGTTGCTTTTTTACTTTTTAAAATTATTAGTGGAAAACTTGAAACAACTCTATAAAGGTTGTTAAAGATATAGAAAAGATAAGTTGATGTTAATCTTACATCATGCAATTTGCTTTTAGATTGCTAGTTGTTTTCGACAAGGCCACCAAAATAGGCCAATTAAAAACTAAGTATTTTAATTATAGTATTTTCTTTTTCTTTATTAGAGGGTTGTTGCTATTTTTATATATAGAAAATAATAATATTTATTTTTATTAATAGCTATAAGGTTAACATTAATTATCCACCGACTCTCTTGAGAATAAGAAAAATACTTGTAATGTGGTTCACACCAAATTATTAAAGATACAATGTAGGAGAAAAAAAAAGAACTTTATATGATGGCTCCTACTTGATGGAATCAACCTAACAATAACAATAGATATTGAACATGTATAAACAAACAATTAAACAATAATGAAATGTATTGTTAAACTTCTTTAAGAACATACACCATCGATATGTGTAGAACCGATAGCTTACATAACGCTTCACCATCAACTTATCTTTTCATATAGCAAAGCTTCACACTAATTTTTAAGTATTTTAAAATAAACTAATGAGATCAGAATTAATTTCAAGAACATATTCGCCTTATAAATATCATCCAGATTTCGTTTTGTGGTAAAGCAACAAAAAGTGTCACAACAATTCACGATACGATGAAATAGAATTCATTTATGTTCTATTTTAACACAAAACTATATAATTTGGGATCAATGGTCATGGAATTGGATAGTTTTGTAAAGGGGTGTTGTCGTTTTCTTATTGTAAGAGTGTATTTTTCTTGTTAAAAAGTTGGTCAATTTGGAAAGATGCAAAAGGAGATATAGCATTGTGTTTCAATGATTACGACCACGCTCCATTTTCCCTACTTTTTTAATTTTATCTATTTTTTAAAGTATTTCTCTATTCCTTCCTTTTTTTTCAAACTGTTTTACATGATATTTTATTCGTTAGAAGCTTTTAGTTTTTATTTCTTTATAATGAATAACTTTTTATTATTTATTCATAGCAATTTATAATAACAAACAAAAAATCAATTTTAAATACCCATTTATTTATATATTTGGATAATGTATTGTTGTAGAAACAGATAGTGGGCCGCTAAGAATCAACAATTGTTAAGTCTCATTGTAGGAGAGGCCTCCTAGTACAACCAGCCTCCGGGGTAAGAATAAGTTAGACGTTCTTAAGATGCGATAATATATAGTGATATGACGTCCCTAAGGCCATTATTGTAGTGAATAAGGAATGCATCATTGTAACCTTGTTAACCTACCTCCTCTCCGTTCTTGGATACCTACAACTCGCCTTACTGCATGTGTAGGTTTTGTCATGAGACAATTTGCTTGTCCTTTGGTACAGAGCGCTCGTGATCTGGTTTTTATTTCAGCGTCTTTAACTTTGGAGATGTGTTGAACGTTGATCTATATTTTCAAAGTTTTATGCTAACATGGCTTAGAGGGTGAGGAGAAGCAAAGCCACGACCACGTCATCATGTATAGTTCATCATCAATAATGAAATTGTTGGAATGATTTATAATATAACGGTAACTTCTTTTAATAATAATAATAATAATAATAATAATAATAATAATAATAATAATAATAATAATAATAATAATAATAATAATAATAATTTATGTATGAACAACGCGTGAAACAGCTCCAATACCTTAGTGAGTTTTCTAAATATGAGATGTCTAGTTGTCTACCGTCTATACTAATTTTGACGTTCTAGACTTGACTCGTTTCGCAACAACTTGAAGGAGGAAACTCACCAGTATGTCGAAATACCCTTTAGTCAGGTTCTAAAACTGATACTCTAAGGATCTTAAACTTTAAACTATCAACTCAATGTCGTTGGACCAGCAAGCCAATTGCGTTAATAATAATAATAATAATAATAATAATAATAATAATAATAATATTTCCTATTTACAGTTACGTATGTCGGGGTTTAAAGACATCTTTTGACTAGTGACTACCACTTCATTTTGGACCACAGCAAAAAGTAGCTTTGCCGTAAACTTGGGTTTTGCCTTTTTGGTCACGTAAATGACATTTTTCTCCTTAAGATAAGGGAATACTTACAATTTTGCGTATAAAGTGGAAAAATATTCGATCATCTGAGTAACATATAACATAAGATAAAAACTTTTAAGACAGTTCAAAATGTTTATTGGAGTAGCATACCACTAAGTCATGGGTAAAGGATCACAACTAGGACTAGGTTTTGACTCTTTCTATGTTTATTTGATTTAATAGACTTTTATTGGATTTATTACATTTGAGTGTTGATTTGGTTTGGATATGAATGTTATTTATGTTGGTTGTGTTGCAATGTTATTGCTGGTTTCATATCCCGGCAAACCGATAAAGGTTTATTGGGTTGAAGTTTTACAATGAACTAGAATATAATTATATAATGATCAAATTCGTCATTTGGATTATGCTGACTACATGCTCCTCGTAGGCGTAGAGTCTGTTTTACCTTGCTAATATATAAGATAATTAGGTTTTTGTATTGTTTTGATGCAAGTCATGATGCCCTACCTAACTAGTATGCATCTATTTGTGAGGCGCGCCTCGATGCCACTTTGTCATGATGGTCTATGATAAAAGGCATGGTGTTACCTCATCTTATAACCAGTCTCTATTAGAATTGCGAGTACCTAATGTACGTTTTCAATATCCTTATAAGGTTTTTTATTTTATGCATAACTTGTTATATAAGACAACTTCTTGTGTTTATGTTGCATCTAACGTTATAGCTACAAAGAAAACTATATAAAACCAAGCAAGGGAAATTAAAAAGAAATAAAAGTTTTAAATTGACTAAAGATCTTAATAATCATGTTTTAAACATAATAGGAAATAGATAATCTATAAGTTGGTGGCAATTTTTCGGACTTAATGTGAGACTAAGCACTTACATGATATGAGGTTTTATGTTTTTGTCCCAAGAGAACATGTAACAATTTGTACGTGGATGAGGTTAACAAGGTGGAACAGGTTGGTTAGATGGAGTTCTCACAAGTTTTCTCTTGATTGTTTCCTATATATACACATGGTATAGCGATTCTCTAGATTAAAACTGGACTCGTCTTGTGAGTTTTCTTTAATATATGTAGACTAAACTTAAGATGAAAGAAATGATTTCACATCATCGTCCTAATGGTTTGCTTCATCATCAAGCACCAAAACTTATGATAAAACCAACACTTTGATGTGAGTATATATAATATGATAATATAAATATATCTAAACTCAATCCAAGGGGTAGATTTGTGACAAACAGTAATATTATATTGGTTAAAAAAATATATACCATTTACGCTAATGTGTTTCATGCTATGTACGTAACACTTCAAGGTTAATTAAACAATTATATTTTGCCACAATTATTACAACAAAGTTACAAATTATCTGAAAATGATGGATACAAGACACAAGTAAATGCCATTTGAAATTGCCATGTGTTATTGCTTCAAACATATAATATTGAATGATTATATGTTTTCAAATTCTCTTTATTTAATATTATCCCACCAATATATATCTCCTTTGTCCCTCCCAACTTTTATTATATACCAAACTTTAAACAAAAAGCCTTCTCCAACTCATACCCATGGATCAAGATCCAGACTCACCACCCACCTTCTGGTTCCAACCACCACCTGCCACCAATCGCCGCCGTACGCCACCCGTTGACCCGGTGGTTCTCATAATCCTCATCCCAATCCTTGCATTGATATTATTATTTTTCATCCTCCCACCATTTTTAGCTCATACTTCACATATTCTAAAACCGGGTTCTGTTAAGTCTACATGGGATTCTCTTAATATTTTCCTAGTACTTTTCGCAATTCTTTGCGGTGTGCTAGCTCGTCAGAATGACGAGACAGCACAGAGCAGTAGCAAAAGTAGTAGCAGTAACAGTAATAATAACAGTGTTAACACGTCTCCCCAGTGAGGCCAGTTTTCAGATCAGAAAGGGTTTTCGACCGGATTAAGAAGAAATAGCAGCTCGTACCCGAATTTAAGGCACGAATCGGTTTGGGAGAATGCCGAGAATCATCGGAATCGTTATTTTGATGATTTTAACGTCGATTTGTATTCGTCGCCCGCTCCTCGGTATTATGATAACCGTAGACCCGGTGACCTTCAGCGGCGATCAAGGCCGCGTGAGGCGGATCAGGTTGAAATATTCGATGAGAAGGAGATTGTTGTGGATACAGTCGCAACTCCTCCTCCTCCACCTCCGCCTCCACCTCCTACGGCTTCGTTCAGAAGCGTAGGGAAGAATGTAAAGGTCGACGTGCAATTGAAGGCGGAGGAGATTCGTCGACCTTTACATTCTGAAGCGTTGGATCAATCGAGATCCTATCCTTCACCTCCGCCTCCGCCACCACCTCAGTCGGCGGCGTCGGAGGTGAGGATGCGCAGATCGCGCAACAAACATAAGAAGCTTGAGCGGAAAGTTAGTGACGCGACTAAGGAAATAGCGTCCGCAATATCTTCATTATATAATCATAGAAAAAGGAAGAACAAACGGAAGTTAAGCAACAATATTAATATAAATAATAATTCCGGTAGTTCCGATACGTCTCCGCCTTCAGTACATTCCATACAATCGGAATTCGAACGAGAACAAACACCAACACCAACACCTCCTCCTCCACCACCGCCTCCACCTCCGCCTCATTCAATGTTTCAAAATTTGTTTAAAAAAGGCAGTAAACATAGACGGATACACTCCGTCCATGCGACAGGTACAGTTCCACCGCCTCCTCCTCCGCCCCCGCCTCCAAGTTCAATTTTCAACAATATATTCAAAGTAGGCAAAAGTAAGCGGTTTAATTCGCCTACAACACCTCCACCTCCACCTCCACCTCCCCAGCCTCCGTCTTCAATAATAAAGACGGAGGCCATAAATGCAACAAAAAGTAAACGTTTTAATAAAATTTCCACTACTTTCTCTAAAGTGCCACCTCCACCTCCACCACCACCAATGACTCCACCGAGACACACCGTTTCGGTCAAATCAAAACGGATATCTAAAAAAAGTCAACCTCAACCGGAGCCCCAGAACCACCATTCCACGAGCAAACGTAAACCACCTCTACCGACGAAAACAAGCAGTTACTATGACCGAGACGAATTTCTGCCGAGTGGTTCACAATCCCCGTTGATTCCAATGCCACCTCCGCCGCCACCATTTAAGATGTCAGCGATGAAATTTGAGCTTCGTGGTGATTTTGTTAGGATACGGAGCAGTCACAGCTCCGTGTGCAGTTCACCAGACCGTGATGACATTGAATTCTCTTCAACAGTCACGAACAGTGGAAACTCAGCTTTCCACTCAGCTGGGCCCAGTTCTGTTTCAGGAACACGGCCCAGTTTTTTTCCCAGCCCTGACGTGAACGCCAAGGCTGAGAGTTTTATAACTAGGCTTAAAGATGAATGGAGAATGGATCAAAAGAAAAACTATGGTAAAGAGAAAATGGGCTAAAGCCCATACCCGAAAGGTAGCCATAGGCCCATATATCTAATAAAATATGAGATTGTACATTGGGCCTCCTTTGATGATTTGGTATCATATTACATACGATACAAGACTAGGATCGGTTAGTAGAGGTTTGGTTTGAAGGGTATTAAGGTAATTTATGCGATAGGTACCCCTTCACAAGGTATGAGGTTTGAAGAACACTTTTGGCTATACTTTTTTTTTGACTTGATGAGTAGAATAAAAACTTATTGTTGGTTGTAAAGTGGGAATGACATGGATAGTATTGACATGATTAAAAAGAGCTCAATCAAGATGTGATGTTTTTGTTTTTTTGATTGACATAAAGTTTATATACTAAAGTTATAAAAGGATTCTTGTTTGGAGTATAATGTGGTGTTGTTCCTAACTTCCCATACTTTTTGTTCTCCATATAATGTAAATTCCGCGTTTTTATAAGAAAACCTGTTAGAAGCATTAATCTTGTATGGGTGGAGGGATAAGGAGGTCTATTCCGTGGTATTTTAATCTTAGCTATGTGGAGAATTTGGAAATGTGGAAGCCAAAAATGAATAGAGGTTCGAAGATAAAGAGATAAGGATTGACCACATTCTGTGTGATATCAAAGCCTTGGGCTATTTATAGCTCGAGAATAGATCGAATTTAAAGTCGCTAGAATGGTATAAATGATGTAATTTTGATTTGTTGGGGGTGTTTGTTGTCATAAAGTTAACTTTTGGGAAATAAAATTAACCTTGTTTGATCTTGGGTTGAGATAATGACAATTTTTTTAAATAAATTAAAATTAGTGGTTTTAACAAACTTCCTAAAAGCTTGAATTTCACTTTCTCGTGTCTAAAACTAACTTCTAAATCACAATTCACATCCTTTTTGTGTATTGACGACCCCAACAGGAAATCCAGAGAAAGAAGAACATTTTGTGTGTCGATTACACCGTGTTGCATACATAGGCGGTAGCTCGATTACACTTGTTTCATGTATCATGTATGTAGCTCATCATATAAAATATGGTAAGGCCTTGTTGGAAAGATCCCTTTTATTTTCTTGTTAGTCATTTATTCACTTATTGTTATTATTTGTGTCATTTAGAAGTGAAGCATTATAATGCTATGGCCCTCTCCAACCTACCATGCCTTTAAAGTGGTCATTTCTTATGTTCACTTTGTTGACAATTTATATGATCACAAGCATTCAAAACACTTCATGATATTATTACAGAAAGTTCATATTTCATCATCATAACAAAAATATCTTACTGGTGATAATTTAAGCTATAGGATGTTTGGAGTTACAAAATAATTATTTATTTTAATGCAATGGTGGAATAAGAGCCTTTTTAAATTTTAACTTTTGACTCATAAGTCATAATGTAACTTTTTTTATTTCCATTAGTTTTAAAATGTGATATTATGAGAAAGTAACAACATTAAATATAGAGTAGGCCGATGAATTTAGCTCACACGGGCCTGTGTTGCTTTGTTCTCATGGGCCTTCATGGATTGAATTAAGTTTTTTCATAACTTGACGGGCTGATTTCAGTAGAAGCCCAGGCCCTCCTAAAGTAGACATAAATCCCCGAACCGAACCATAACCGAAAATCAAACTATTAATGAAAAAAATTAACCGACGTTAACCATAACCAAACAGAACCAATAGTTATGGTTAAGTGAATATGATTAAGCAATCATTCAGTTATGATTACTATTAATGTGTTTTCGTTAATCAAACTGAACCTTGTATGTGTGTTTTTCTAAAGTTATCACTTAATCTTCAGTTGCGAACATTTAATTTTTTATTGCAATTGTATATAATATAGTTTGAAACATCATAAGTCATAACTAACTCTGATTTGATATATTTCAGCATCAAAGTTTCATAATTGAACATAAAACACCGTAACCGAACGGTTTTTCACTTCAACAAAGAAAAATTAACTAGACATTTAACCAAACTTAACTGAATTCGGCCAATAACCGACAGTTAACCGACCTATGATTAACTGACCATCTGATTATGGTTATGCTTAAATAATTTTTCATAACCGAAGCTCGGTTACAATTACGGTTAAGCTTCCATATAATAACCAAACTAAAACACTTTGCACACCCAAGTTGTAACACAAATACAGTAACAAACCGACTCGTTAATTAATTACAAGAAAAATAACGATAGAATCTGTGCAATAATATCAGAAATAAATAATGTTAAGTAACATTATGCGTTTTTTTTTTAAATTCCAGAATAATAAAAAGGAATATTTCTAGCACAATCTTCACCAAAATAAATGGACGTTATTAATTCCTTGTGTTACATGTGTATTATAACTACTACTATTATTATTGTTATTATTATTATCTTTTTTCTTTTATAGAAGATCGAATTAAATAAATGGACCTTATTAAGTCCTTGTGTTACATTTGTATAATTTAAAACCATTATTATTGTTATTCCACTATCTTTTTTCTTTTATAAAAGATCAAATTATTCTATAACTCTAATTTATAATATCTGGTTTTTAAGATAAATAATAAATAAATTGAGTATCCACCACCACTTCATCATCCTTTCTCAAACACAAAAAACACAAACACAAAAACATGTCTTGTTCTCCGACAACCACCTTCTTCCCATCAAACCACCGTCAACCACCACCATCACTTGCACTAGTGTCACCACCTCAAACAACCGCATAACTATCCCTCCTTTGCTTCCATTCTCCGCTAAGTACGTCCCATTCATCACGGTCACCGACGAATCCTACTCACTAGACGAAATCATCTATCGGAGTCGGTCTGGTGGGCTGTTGGACGTTCAACATGATATGGACGCTTTAAAGCAATTCGATGGAAAATACTGGCGCTCGTTGTTTGACTCGCGGGTTGGACGGACCGCATGGCCGTATGGCTCGGGCGTGTGGTCGAAAAAGGAGTGGGTGTTGCCGGATATCGACAACGACGATATTATAAGCTGTTTCGAAGGTAGTTAAACTCTTAAGTGTGTGTAAATATTCGTGTAATGCTGTAAAAAATGTTTTACAACACAGTGAGTTAAAACTGTTAGCCAGTATTTTAGTTTGGGCTAACTCTTCGATGATGAGATGATATTTTATTTATTAACTTGAGCTCATAACTTGGCTTTTAAGGATTAAATTACTTGGTAAACAAGTCGAGTCAATAATTTAGACAACGATGATTTTATTTATCTATTAGATCACATGTGAGGCTGTAATGGGGCGTTTCTCACCTTTCAAAACTACCTCAAAACGCCTGAACCGTGGCGTTTTGCAGCATTTTGACTTTCAAAAACTCTCATAACGTTTTGTGCACAACGCTGGATGAAGAAAATGGTGGGACTAAAAAGAGAAACCAGCCAATGAATATAAGAGGCTGGGGTGTTTTGACGTTTTCCACTACGAATGGTCTTACTTATTTAGTTTTGCTTTTACTATTTAGAATTTGATTAAGTTTGATTATTATTATTATAGTCTAATTAAGTTTTCAAGTTTTGATTAGTATATATACCTGAGTTTGTGGTTTATATTAGTGTATTGTAAATAAACTATAGTTTTCGTTCCTGCGGTTTGTCCAAATTTATGGTTTTAATCTAATAGTTTTTAATTTGCGATTTTCGTCCTTGTGGTTTCAATTGACTTGCAATTAAACCCGAATTCACTAACCCCATTAAGTTTGATCATTAACCCATCAGCGTGCCCCTCACGTCAAGGGCATTTTTGTCTTTTTCCTCCCAAAATAAACCCCAATCCTAATTTTCAAGCCTCCTCACGTGAGGGGCTGTGTTGTATTTGGAGAGAAAAAAGGACAAATTTGCCCCTCACGTGAGGGGTACACTGATGGGTTTAACAATAAACTTAACGAGGTTAGTAAAATCGGGTTTAATTGCAAGTAAAATGAAACCACATGGACAAAAATCGCAAAATTAAAACTACTGGACTAAAATCGCATATTTGGACAAACCATAGGGACGAAAACCGCAGTTTACTCTTTTCAAACTAAATAAAAATTAGAGAGATCGAACTTATGATTTAAAATTAATTTTTGGTGTTTATTGAATCTGGTATCCAATATTTCAAATACTTAACCAGTTAACACGTATTTATGTAATGCTACATTTAACATTTGACTAATTACATTGTGTCTAATACAGGTAACTCCAACCTGTTCTGGGCGGAGCGATACGGGAAACATAATCTCGGAATGAACGATTTATGGGTGAAACATTGCGGTATAAGCCACACCGGCAGCTTCAAGGACTTAGGAATGACTGTTTTAGTCAGCCAAGTCAACCGTCTCCGTAAAATGAACAACCCGTTGGTCGGTGTCTGTTGCGCGTCAACTGGACACTTCAGCGGCTCTCTCCGCTTATTGCGCAGCCGCGGGAATCCCATCGATAGTATTTTTACCCGTGAACAAGATCTCTATGGCGCAATTGGTTCAACCGATAGCCAACGGAGCATTTGTAATAAGCATGGATACCGATTTCGATGGTTGCATGAAGCTTATTAGGGAAATTACGTCGGAATTACCGATTTATCTTGCGAATTCGTTAAATAGTTTGCGGTTAGAAGGCCAGAAAACGGCTGCGATTGAGATTTTGCAACAGTTTGACTGGCAGGTACTTTTTATTATTTTTTTAACGGCAAATTATTACATGTTCAGTGTTGGACTAAAAAGTAAAAAGTAAAAACCTTTTTGATACAATTGTCAGGTACCTGACTGGGTAATTATTCCTGGCGGAAATCTAGGTAACATTTACGCGTTTTACAAAGGTTTTAAAATGTGCGAAGAATTAGGACTAGTCGATCGAATTCCACGCCTCGTGTGCGCTCAATCCGCAAATGCGAACCCGCTTTACTTATACTACAAATCTGGTTGGGACAACTTTACTCCAGTGAAAGCGACGACAACGTTCGCCTCCGCTATTCAAATTGGTGATCCGGTTTCGATAGATAGAGCGGTGTATGCATTGAAAAACGCGGGTGGAATAGTTGAGGAGGAGTTGATGGATGAAATGGCGGCCGCGGATGGGACGGTTATGTTTGTGTGTCCGCACACTGGGGTGGCGCTTGTGGCGTTAAGGAAACTTCGCGAGAAAGGGGTGATTGCGGAAACGGATAGGACGGTTGTGGTAAGTACCGCGCACGGGTTGAAGTTTACGCAAGCGAAAATCGATTATCATTCGAAGGATATTGAAGGAATGAGTTGTAGGTTTGCGAACCCGCCGGTGGAGGTTAAGGCGGATTATGGAGCTGTTATGGATGTGCTTAAGAAATATCTTAGCAAGGTTTCATAGTGGTTAATGAGGTGATTAGATGTGACACAAGTTGTACAAAAGAAAATAAACAAATGGATGTGAAGTTGTGTTTTTGATTTTATGTAAAGCTTGGTAAACCTTATTTTTTGTTTTATTTTGAAGGCATCAACTTACCATAATGAATTATTAGTGTTTTTTTTAATAGCAATGTTACTTTTGTTACCAGGTAGGAATCGTTTTACTAGTCACCAGGGTCATCTCCGAGAATCCCTCAAATTAAGTTTTGAGGCTCGGGACGAACATAAAAATGGGTCACACATTGAACCAATAAAGCTTTAGCTTCACTTATCGAACTGAACAATAATATATATTTCATTCACATAATAGTTATTATTATATATAAGTTTAAATAAAACTAGTTATAAATATATAAGCAAACCATTGTATAAGTAAGCAAAAATGAGTAAGGTTTGCGCTTGAAAACTAATCATCATGCAAGCTCAAGTTTGTAATACACTTCGAAGCAAGTCAGATTCGAACTCTTAGTTAAAGCAGTCGAGCTAGGCTTGACTCATTTACATACACTTATGACTTATCACATAGTCTTTGTTATTATTTTTTGTCAAAAGGGGAAATATAAGATGTTTTGTCCATTAAAGGTATACTTTTCACTTGGAGGGTATACAAGGTTTATCTATCCAAGATTCGTTCGGACAAATACTGTAGGGGACGTTTTTCCGACAACCACTCACTGCAATTTTAATACGGATAATGATATATCTATATAACTTTTTAGTTGTACTGATGTTACTTGGAGTTTATCATTTTCCATTATTTGTACGTGAAACCTAACCCATCTTATGGTTATGACATATAAAGTAGTTAAACGAGTCGTATCCATGTCTGATATTTGTGGTAAGCGCGTCGTTTCTAACATGTTAATTATTAAACTTGTTTGATTAATTGCCGATGGGCTGTTAACTGTCTAACAAGTAACAGCCTATCAGCAATTAATCATCAACAGCCCAGTGCAGCAATCTTTATGTGGTAGCTCAGTATATCAACCCATTAGTAACACACTAATCAACAATATCATCAACAGCCCACATGACCCAACTTCAGCAGCCCATTAGCAGCAAAGTAGCCACTGGCAGTCGGCAGTTGGCACTACGAGCAACAAGCAGTCATTAGCCCATTAAGAAACTTACAATTAAGTCATTTAAATACCTTTAGTTAGAACATAGTGATAGTATTAAATTTATGGCAATCAAATTGCTATGTATTTGACCAAGGTTTTCATAACCGGTCCCGAAAGCGAATCGGACATCAAATTGGTTAACCATTTTAAACCGCTACGAGCAATCAAAACAAACTAAAGAACCGGATGACGTCATAGTTTACTTAGAATATTAAAATACTACATTAAATTAAAAGTTCAATAAACAGTGTGTTTATTTTACTTACATTTAAAGAAAACAAAGAAATCTATTGAATTTCTTATGAAAAAAAATATGAAGATAGTAAGAAAAATCAAAGGATTTGAAAAAGGGGTTGAGTTATTCTAAAAAATATCATGTATACAATTGTAATAAAATGATAATATCATGTTTAACGAGTTTTAAGTGTATTTACATAAAGTCAATCATAGGAGATTTTAAGTTGAAATATTGCAAGCTACATAACAAAAGATAATGCCCTATATAATGTCTCTTTCGTATGAATTTGTCACGTCTTATTGATTAGACCGGTTAAACTTTAAAACAAAAAAATATATATCAGCCTTATTTTTCAATGTCTATTTTATAAAAGTGTTGGCCAACATCTCTAATTTGTTTATTTTTCAAGATGTAAAATATACATATTAAACCCTTAAATTATTAATAATTAATTTGGATCCTTTTGAGTTTTGACTATTATATTTTTAAATTTTGACACGTCATCTATTTTTATAAAAACATTAGATAACACATGATCTACGTGAATTGATTTGATTGGTTACAATAATCCAACCATAACCAACCCTACCTACATACCCCGCCTCGATGCAACCCATCCTCTCAAATTAATAATTCTTACACAATAATTCATTGTTATATGTTTCATTTCATTTTTTAAATGGGCACATGATACTATTATTATCTTTTGAAAAGGAAAAGAAAACATAAAGTCATTGGCGGATCCGGCATACAAACGGGTGGTTCCCCGGAACCACCCGAGTTTCGAAATAATAGTGTACGGATATATAGAAGACGCGTAGGAACCACCTTATAAATTAAGAGGGAACCACCTAAAAAAAATTCCTGGATCCGCCACTGCATAAAGTATGATGTGAAACGAAAGAAAATGAAATGGAGGATAGATTTAACATACAAAATGATGATTTAAATAATATTAATTCGTATTCTACATAGAAGTCATTATTGACCATAACGCTTAACTATCTGTAGTGGGCGAGAAAAGGGACGACAAGTGGGTAATTTGGGGGGCGAACACCGCCCCCTAGGCGAATTGTGGGGCGAAATATGGGGAGCGACGGGCTTTTATCGCCTCACTTCCTTTTGTTTTTATTATTATTATTATATTGTGCTTGTGAGATATATATATATATATATATATATATATATATATATATATATATAGGCCTTCAACACTATTACACCCCAGAAACAAAAACCTACTATTTGCTGGTTGGGCTTCACATGATGAAAAATGCCTCATTTTGTAGCCCCTCCATTACAGATAGCCTTAACATTAACGTATAACATCTCATAATGCGTAGGAGACACTTAGATGTTTGTTGTACAATTACACAACATTACAACCAACCTACTCAAGCATTTAATTTGTTTTCTATTGTTAAACGTTGTTACGTTTAATCATGTGCAACCCTTGATTGGATATGCAACAATAATATAAACCACACATTATTTTATTTTAATTTAATTTAACACGAGAGACTAGTTAACCACTTAACCTAAACCATTAGTTTACACTATCTTAGTCATTTTATGAATATCTTGTTTTCTAGTTATATATTTACATTATATCTTTCAAAAATCATCGGCTGTTTAAAATCGATTTTTTACTAGATCTTTACAAAAAAATTTCTATCGCTAAAGTAATGTCGTGCATATGGTTATATTATAAACTTTGCTATATCAGTGCGGGACTTAAATACGCTTGCGCTCATAACGTTACGTTGACACACGGCTTACATATATGAGAATCTATACTAGCATTGTGATTTTTTTTAAAGAGGTGTTTAAAATATTGTCATTTTTAGTTTATCCAATATATAGAAACGTATTATTCAATCAATCAACATCTTATTTCCTACCTACTACCCTACTAGGGTTATTATCATTTTTGTATGCCATAGTGTGGAACGTGCAAAAAGTTATAAATGAAATATCTATCTGAAAATTCCGAGAACGCCCATTTTAAAGAGAGTTTTATTCAATCAATCAACATCTCATTTCTATTCTACCATGGTGGTTATCATTTTGCATTTTCACACTTGTGATTTCTGTATGCTGTGGAACAAGCGAAAAGTTACTATTGCTGATAACTTGTTTTAACTATTTTGTTCAAAATAATAATATCGTTCAAATCAAACTTTAAAGGGGCGTTTGGTTCGCAAATTTTTTTCAAGGAATTTAAAATTTTCTCTTATTTGTTTGGGTTATTCATTAAAAACATTCAAACGATTTACAATAGAGTGACAGGTAAGCAAGCAACAAGCTGCACCACAACCTTAAATGAAATGAAATGAAATGTTTGGAATTCTATAATGTTTTTGGTTGATAAACTTTTTAATCGAATTAGAACTACTCATCTCTTTTCAACTCACCCGACCCACCCCTATCCCACTTCCACCGGTTTTTATCAACTTTCCCTTCAAAATTGAAAAGATTTATGAATTCCATTCAACGTAAGATTTCATTGGATATCTCTTGTCAAACGGAACATATCATGTCACAAAATTAACTTCCAATTCTTTGAATTCATAAGAATATTTAAAACGAACTCGCCCTAATAAATAAATGCCAGCTATACAATATTGGCCATTAGGATCCGCCTACAACACATCACGTAATTAATTAACAGATAATCTTGTAGTAATTGTCAACGCTATTTATTTAATAACATGTGCTATCTTTTATAACCACATATCAGCTTGTTCCAAGGTTTAATCTTCTTTTATATTGAACATGAACACACATCTTAACTTCAATAATATTTAAATACATCAATTTGATTCCATTCATCTTCAATAATATTATATTATCAATTTAAATAATATAATAAAATATCACCCCACACCTTCAACATGTTTCATAAATGGTCCCATATTTCCTTTCATCTTCTACCGGTTTCCGCCATTATTAAATATCTTTAAGGCTTTCTCCTGTTATCAGTTATCACATTACACTTCAACAACACATTTGAGTAATTCTGATAACCGGAGAATTCTATAATAATGTCGGAAACCGGTGACGGATTTGATCATCTTCGAATTCCATTCGAGAAGATCAAATTCGGCAACAAACTGGAGACACAGGGTTACGGAACCGTGTTCGAAGGCGAATTTGACGATCAACGAGTCGCATTGAAGCAGTTGAACGTAGCAAACATTAAGCCGAAATTGTTATCCGAGATTTTAACGATTTCGCTGTTTCGGCAGCATCCGAACCTTGTGGCTCTGCTAGGGTTTTGTGATGAGAAGATTAACGAAATAATACTGGTTTACGAGTATGTAGCTGGTGGAAATCTAGCGGATAAGATGAGGAAACGGCTTAATACGATCCAGCGGTTCGAGATCTGTCTTGGTGCTGCTCGTGGGCTACACTACCTGCACACTGGAGTTGACTCTGTGAGTATTGTTCATGGGAACGTAAATCCTTTTAAAATTCTGTTGAATTCGGTTGCGAATTCGAAGCGAAGGTTTCTAGTTTCGGATTGTCGAAAATTGTACCTGGGAAGACTCTGACTCAGGAGTCGTATGACGAGGTTGAGAAGCCGACGAAGGAGTCTGATGTTTATTCGTTTGGTGTGGTGTTGCTGGAAGTGTTGTGTGGTGTTTCTGAGCTGGTGGATACTGATGATTATCAGGAACGTCATGTTACTGAGTTGGTACCGAAGAAGATGGCGCAGAATAAGTTGCAGAAAGTCTTGCACTTTGATATTAGGAAGGAGATCAAACCGGAGGCTTTGGAGACTTATGCGAATATCGCGTGCCGGTGCGTGGTTGAAGATCCGGATGCGCGTCCTCAGATGGGTCAAGTCGTTGAAGAACTCGAAAAAGCATTGAGGTTACAGGTAAATGGCTCCCTCACCCACGAGACTGGTCTTTTGGATTGAGTTTTATTGTTTGGACTGTATCACATAATTCAACAATATTTTGAAAATGTTTATTTAGTCTTTGTTCCGAGTTTTAAACTATATAGATCAAATGAGCTCCATTACTCAAACCAGACTAGTATTTTGGATTGAGTTTTTTTGTTTGGACTGTAGCATATACTTTTAACAAATATATTTTAAAAATGTTTATACAACATATGTTCCGAGTTTTGATGCAGGGAGGAGAGGTCACGAATGTCCAACTTCGTGGTAGCGGAAACATAACCGTTGTGGAGGACGGTTCAAAAGGCGACAGTAGTGAACAAGATGCAAAGGATTTGACCGTGGGAGAACGGTCAGTTGATGCCGAAGAAGTCAACGGCAAGGAGGTCAACGTCATTGATACAACATTAGAGTCTAGCAATGGTGAGAAGCACACGGTGAGTCGCCTAACCATTAATACTAACTTTATTATTAATAAATTGGCCGTTAAAAAATTAATTATTACTAATAAAATCACTGGTTAATTTCAGTTTTTTGTCATGTAAATTTATTATCATGTAGTTGTTAGCAGTGACAAGAATGAAATGTAAAAAAAGTAATTTTCTTTTAGAAATAGATTCAATGGGTAAAAATGTATAGGATCTTTAATTCAATCATTGCTTTTGTCTGAAATAGAAAAACTAATAATATAACATGTTTCTAGCACATGATCGTGGTATACAATAACACACTTCGATCTGTTAATTATTGACACCCATACTTTATTATATATGTTGTACTTTATTTTTTGTCCAGTGTGTTGGTTATAGAATTGGACATTGTGCGGGTCCAGGAGATAGGAAAATAGGATACCATCCTAAATGAGAAATCTGCAATTTGCCTCCCTGGTTTATATCATCGCGAGATGGGTTAACTCCTGAAAAGATTTTACGAATTTTGACTCCCTGTGATATTTTGGCGGGTCAGTCTGTGCCCTTGCCGTCAGTTGACCGTGAGTTGACTGACCAAAAAACGTTGAAATTACCATTTTACCCCTGAGCCTATAATTAATATTAAAACTTATGTTCTAAAATCGTGTAGACAGTGGAGTTCGAACCCGCGACCTTTGGTATAACAACAAACAACACCAATCATTTGAACTAAATTAACATTTGATATATCTATACAATATGTAATATATATTCCTCACTTTGTTTAAGAATTCCTCTTCATCTTCATCATCTGCCAACATTTTTAAAAACCATTTTGAAAACAACCATTTTGCTATTTGTAAAAAACTTAAAAGAACAATTTTTAGAAATATTTTCACTAAAAATGGTTTGTTTTAGTAATATTTTAGCCCGAAAACAACGAAACGAACCGTTTTTTAGTAAACTTTTAGCCCCGAAAACAACCAAACAAACCGTTTTTTAGTAAACTTTTCACCCGAAAACAACCAAACGAACCGTTTTGTTGTAAACTTTTAACCCGAAAACAACAAAACGAGCCGTTTTTTAATAAACTTTTCGTCCGGAAACAACAAAACGCGCCGTTTTTTAGTAAACTTTTCGCCCGAAAACAACGAAACGGGCCGTTTTTTAGTAAACTTTTCACCCGAAAACAACCAAACGAACCGTTTTTCAGTAAAATTTTAACCCGAAAACAACCAAAAACGAGCCGTTTTTTAGTAAACTTTTCACCCGAAAACAACCAAACGAACCGTTTTTTAGTAAACTTTTAACCCGAAAACAACCAAAACGAACCTTTTTTTAGTAAACTTTAACCCGAAAACAACCAAAAACGAGCCGTTTTTTAGTAAACTTTTCACCCGAAAACAACCAAAACGAGCCGTTTTTAGTAAACTTTTCGCCCGAAAATAACCAAACGAACCGTTTTTTAGTAAACTTTTCACCCGAAAACAATCAAAACGAACCGTTTTTTAGTAAACTTTTCGCCCGAAAACAACCAAACGAACCGTTTTTTAGTAAACTTTTCACCCGAAAACAATCAAAACGAACCGTTTTTTAGTAAACTTTTCACCCGAAAACCAACAAACAAACCTTTTTTAGTAAACTTTTAACCCGAAAACAACCAAACGAACCGTTTTTTAGTAAACTTTTAACCCGAAAACAACCAAACGAACCGTTTTTTAGTAAACTTTTCACCCGAAAACAAACGACCCATTTTTTAGTAAACTTTTCACCCGAAAACAACCAAACGAACCGTATTTTAGTAAACTTTTAACCCGAAAACAACCAAAACGAACCATTTATTAGTAAACTTCACCCGAAAACAACCAAACGAACCGTTTTTTAGTAAAATTTTCGCCCGAAAACAAACAAAAGAACCGTTTGTTAGTAAACTTTTCATCCGAAAACAAGCAAAACGAACCGTTTTTTAGTAAACTTTTCACCCGAAAACAACCAAAACAAACCGTTTTTTAGTAAAATTTTCACCCGAAAACAACCAAACGAATCGTTTTTTAGTAAAATTTTCACCCGAAAACAACCAAACGAACCGTTTTTTAGTAAAATTTTCACCCGAAAACAACCAAACGAACCGTTTTTTAGTAAACTTTTCACCCGAATGACCGGAAAAACGAGATGGTCAGAAAAACGAGTTGGCCGAAAAAACGAGATGGCCGGAATCCATGGCGACGTGGTGCCGGAGGTTAGGGGTTTTGGTTGGAATGACTTATGGTTTGAGGATTTAAGAGATTCGATTACTTGTAATGAAACTGATGATGATGAAGAACATCAAGTATGTTTGAGGTTGATGATGATGAAGATGAGCTAATGATGAAAATGATGATCTGCTCTGATGATGAAGATGAGTATTATTATTATTATTATCTCTTATTATTATTATATTATTACTATTATTATTATATTTATAATTTATTTAAAGAAGATTACTAAAATACCTTTAATATGTTGGTATTATTAATAAAATACCAACGGTCAACGGTCAACTAACGGTAGGAGTCAGAAGAACCCGCCGGAGAAACATAGGGGCACAAAGTTCGCAAAATCTTTTTCAGGGGTTAACCCATCTCGCGACGATATAAACCAGGGAGACAAAATGCAGATTTCTCCGTCCTAAAATAGAAAAAGAAAATTATTAGATGAATTTTACAATGAAAAAAAAAGTTTTAAAAACTTGAAAATATGATCCAACAAGTCCGGTTCGCTAGTTTTTTTCCAGTTCTGACCCATAAATTGGCCAACTCAACTTAAGATGATTTAGAGTAATCGGTTTAGATTGGTTATGTAGTTGTTTCTAGATCCGGTTATGAGCATGGGCAGAAGGGGAGCGCCAACAATGTCCATTGACCCTATAGGCACTAGAGTTTGTTAAATTTTTACATATAAAAGTCGAATTTTTTAAGAAAAACATGGTTAGACCCTTAAAATGTTTTTGTTCCGCCATAAATTATTTGTATTTATTTGACATGGGACTTTTCGTATTTTATGTGGAAAGATGTTAGTCAAGGTTAGATTATATTGATAAGAAAATTAAAGAAAAAAAGACATGAAAGTAACAATAAATGAAGATATCAAATAAGTAAAAGTTTGGAAAAATGAGTAAAATGAATTATATTTATAGCTAATATTTGACACGTTTTTAACTATCTAACTCGTTTTTTTCTTGCATTACAAATTTTGTATTCAATTTTTTTATTCTCTAAAATATGTATTAGAACAAACTTCAGCTTTTAGTACTTCGGTTTTTATTATTTTACTTTCTTTTTAGAAATGTTAACATGCAGTCAGGCGAGACACTTAGATTACATATTACATTTAAATCATTTTAGTGATTAGTTTTCGCACTTGAGACTTGAGTGACGAAATTGGAACGTTGGTTTGATGCAGGAGAGTGTGCCGAGTGAAACCCATATCGAGGATGCTAAAAATGAGAATAGCAGCGATGAGCAAGTGATCGAAAGAGAAACTTTAATCGATTTAAAATCCGAAAAGGAATCAAACATCACAGTTGAAAACGAAGAGGATGCTCATAAGGAAACGAGCACGATCGATCCAAAGTCCATTGAAGAAGCCATAGATGATTTTGACTCCAACAAGGAATCAAACATCATTGAGGAAAACAAAGAAGATGTCAAAAGCATTGAAGTTACTTCAACTTCAGAATCTAATGGTGACACAAGTACTTAACAAACCAGGTAAATATCAGTTTCTAGTCTACTACTGATACAATGCTGCATATTTGCACATAATATTTGCATAGTTTTTCATATTTCATTTTTTGTATGCAGAACGGAAAAGCAACTGATGTCCAAATTGTTAATGGTAGTAATGGCAATGGTCTAGTCGAAGGAGCCATTGATGAGGTTAATAATAATGGTGAGATGATAAGCTCTGATATAACAGGGGAAGAATCCAAGGTGGTTAAAGAAACCGTTGATGACATCAATCCGGTGAGTTCTATCATCACGGTTGAAAACGAAGAGGCTGTTCAAAAGGAAATAAGCACGGTCGATCCAGAGACCACTGAAGAAACCATAGACGATTTTAACTCCAACAAGGAATCAAACATCATCGAGGAAAACAAATACGACAAAAGCATTGAAGCTACTACAACTTCAGAATCTAATGGTGACCCAAGTTCCTTAACAAACCAGGTAAATATCAGTTTCTCGTCGGTTAAGTAAACTGCAATATGTGTCAAACTAAATTACCTTATCGAATGCAGGAAGCGAATGAGAACATTTCGAAGTCAGACATTGAAGACGAACTCAAGCGCCTTCGAATCCCATTCGATAAGATTAAATTCGGTAAAAAAATAGATGTTCATGGTTACGGGACCTTGTTCGAAGGAGAATACAATGACCGACAAGTGGTGTTAAAACGGTTTAAACATCACCAACCTTGGTAACATCAAGCCCAAGCTTCTATCAGCAATTTTGACCATTTCTAGGTTTCGGAAGCACCCTAATCTTGTTGCTCTAATCGGGTTTTGTGACGAAAACGACAAAGAAATAATACTCGTTTATGAGTATGTCTCGGGTGGGAATCTAGCAGATAATATGAGTAAGCATCTTACCACGATCCAACGCCTCCAAATCTGTCTTGGTGCTGCTCGTGGAGTCGACTATTTGCACGGTGGTGATGAGTCTGTTGACTCGAAGCCGGTTATCATTCACGGTGACTTAAAACTTACAAAGATACTGTTGAATCCAGACTCAAATTCATCAAATTTTGATGCGAAAGTTTCAGGTTTTGGGTTACCAAAAGTGTTCACGGTGGGAATCTAGCAGATAATATGAGTAAGCATCTTACCACGATCCAACGCCTCCAAATCTGTCTTGGTGCTGCTCGTGGAGTCGACTATTTGCACGATGGTGATGAGTCTGTTGACTCGAAGCCGGTTATCATTCACGGTGACTTAAAACTTACAAAGATACTGTTGAATCCAGACTCAAATTCATCAAATTTTGATGCGAAAGTTTCAAGTTTTGGGTTACCAAAAGTGTTCCCTGGACATGTTGAAATAAGTCCAAAATCCATGGATCCGGTTTATGCAGCCACAGGGAAGTTGACCAAGGCGTCTGACGTGTACACCTTCGGAGTGTTGCTGCTTGAAGTTTTATGTGGGGTACCGGAGTTGGTGGATACTGATGATTATCAGGAAAGGCATGTGACCGAATTGGTTCCCAAGAGATTGGAACAAAACATGTTACGGAAGATAGTACATTTTGATATTAGGAATGAAATAACTACTGAATCCTTGGAAACTTACGCCAGAATCGCGTGTCGGTGCGTGATGAAAAACCCTGAAGAAAGGCCTACCATGTCTGAGGTTGTCATAGAACTCGAGAAAGCATTGAGATTACAGGTTGTCATAGAACTCGAGAAAGCAGTGCCACATTACCTGCACATAATATTTGCATAGTGGGAATAGTTTTTCATTATTTTAGTTTTTGATGCAGGGTGGGGAAGTAAATGGTGTCCAAATTATTGGTAATAGTAATGGCAACGGTCTAGCTGAAGTACCCGTTGGTGAGGATGATCATGAAGACGATGATAATGGTGAGACGATAAGTTCTGATATAACTGAGGAAGAATCCAAGGTGGTTGAAGAAACTGTTGATGACACTAATCTGGTGAGTTCTATCTTGTCTTATTATAACTAGTATCAGGAATTAAATAGATTTTGATTTATCTGCTTATTGCATTTTGATATTTTGAAATGAGAATAGCAACGTTTTCGAAATTGAAACCATGGGTTTGATACAGGAGAGTGAACCCGTCAAAAGCCATACTGAGAATGCTAAAAATGAGAATAGCAGCGATGATCAAGCGACCGAAAGATAAATTTTAATCGATTTAAATTCTGAAAAGGAACCAAGCATCACGGTTGAAAACGAAGAGGTTGTTCAAAAGGAATAAGCGCGATCGATCCAGATACCTCTGAAGAAACCATAGACGATTTTGACTCCAACAAGGAATCAAACATAAACAAATATGACAAAAGAATTGAAGTTACTACAACTACAGAATCTAATGGTGACACAAGTACCATAACAAACCAGGTAAATATCAGTTTCTCGCGGGTTAAGTAAACTGCAATATGCCAATATGTGTCAAACTAAATTACCTTATTGAATGCAGGAAGCGGATGAGTCTAACATTTTGAAGTCAGGAATTGAAGATGGATTTGATCACCTTCGAATCCCATTCGATAAGATTAAATTCGGTGAAAAAATAGATGTTCGTGGTTACGGGACCTTGTTCAAAGGAGAATACAATGACCGACATGTGGCGTTAAAACGGTTAAACATCACCAACCTTGGTAACATCAAACACAAGCTTTTATCCACGATTTTGACCATATATAGGTTCCGGGAACACCCTAATCTTGTAGCTCTAATCGGGTTCTGTGATGAAAACGACAAAGAAATAATACTCGTATATGAGTATGTCTCGGGTGGAAATTTAGCAGATAATATGAGTAAACATCTTACCACGATCCAACGCCTCCAAATCTGTCTTGGTGCTGCTCGTGGAGTAGAGTATTTGCATGGTGGTGACGAGTCTGTTGACTCAAAGCCGGTTACCATTCATGGTGACTTAAAACTTTCAAAGATTCTGTTGAATCCATACTCAACTTCATCAAATTTTGATGCTAAAGTTTCTGGTTTTGGGTTACCTAAAGTGTTCCCTGGACATGTTGAGATAAGTCCAAAATCCATGGATCCGGTGCATGCAGCCACAGGGAAGTTGACCAAGGAGTCTGACGTGTACACTTTCGGGGTGTTGTTGCTTGAAGTTTTATGTGGGGTACCGGAATTGGTGGATACCGATGATTATCAGGAAAGGCATGTGACCGAATTGGTTCCCAAGAGACTGGAACAAAACATGTTACAGAAGATAGTACATTTTGATATTAGGAACGAGATAACAACCGAATCCTTGGAAACTTATGCCAAAATCGCTTGTCGGTGTGTGATGAAAAATCCTGAAGAAAGGCCCACCATGTCTGAGTTTGTTGTCGAACTCGAGAAAGCATTGAGATTACAGGTGAATTTCATACTACCGATGCTTGCACATAATATTTGCATAGCAGGAAAAGTTTTTCACAGTTTCGGTTTTTGATGCAGGGTGGGGAAGTAACTGATGTCCAAATTTTTGATGATAGTAACGATAACGGTAACGGTCTAGCTGAAATACCTGTTGGTGAGGGTGATCATGAAGGTGATGATAATTGTGAGACGATAAAATCTGATATAACCGAGGAAGAATCCAAGGTAGTTGAAGAAACTACTGATGACACTAATCTGGTGAGTTTTATCTCAAACTATGATAACTATGTATCAGGAACTGAATAGATTTTGATTATCTGCTTATTGCGGTTTAAAACTGCAAATAGCTGTTTGGGGTGGGGGGAGATTTCTTGATTGTTTTAAACTATTTGTCTGATTACTTGTAAGTGAAATAAAATGTTTTCGATAAACAGTGTGAAAGTAAGGATGTTGAGAGTGTACCGGAGGATGCTGAAACAAAGAAGAGTGATATCTTGAATGACAATGGCCCTGAAAGTACGGAAGACGTTAGAGGGGATCTGAAGTCGAATGAGGAATCAAAGATCAGTGTGGAAGATGAAGTCAGTAACGAGAACAGTAATGGCAACGGTGTACCTGAAGTATCCGTTGGTGAGGATGTTCAGGAATGCGATGACAATGGTGAGACGGTGAGTTCGACTATAACAGAGGATGAACCCAAGGTAACTGAAGAAACCACTGATGATATTGCTCTGGTGAGTTCATCTTATCTTATAATAACTAGCATTATGAACTTGAAATGGATTTTGACTATCTACTTTGAGAGTGTACAGGTGGATGCTGAAAAGGAGAATGGCGAGACTGATAACGTGAATGTCCCTGAGAATGTAGAAGAAATTAAAGTCGATCTGAAGTCAACCGAGGAATCTAAGATCGATGTTGAAAATGAAGTTCATAACGAAAGCAAGGTAATTACATCATCTTCAGATTCTGTTAGCCATGGTGTGAAATGAATATATCTAAACGCTCTTTTGTGACGGTTCGGGTCGTTACTTGAACCGCCAATTTTACACAGAAAGAGTCCCATCCGGATGAAAAAAGTGATCATGAGGATGCTGCTACAAAAGAAATCATGGTTAGTTTATCTTTAACATGAACCTGTAAATGCAATCTTTCATTAGTGATGACAAGAATTTGCTTTCAACCATTAAAAAGCTGAACTCTGCGCAGGAAGACCAGAACTCTGCGGTCCTGGATGGTGATGCAAAAGCTGGATTACTGAACACCGGAAAGCCCGAGTTGGTTGTAAATATTAGAGGAGATATCAGTAACTCTGTCATCCAAACCAAAGAATCTGAAAGCAAGAGAAGTAACAGTACATGTTCTGAGTCTAGCAATGGTGATGACACCACTCCCTCAGATTTATTGCTGCCAAAGACTCCTGACAAAGTGGTAAGAAAACATTTTGTTCCCAAAACCTACATCTTCTAAACAATCTTTTGGTCTCTTTCTGATAAATCTAATTTCTGTTACCAGACAAAAACATCAACAGGCTCGAGAAGTTGCTGTTCCTGTTCCTGTTGGCAGTACATCTGCAGCAGGTTCGTACTCCGTTCTCTTTCTCATCCAGCTTACGAATGAGCTGACTCAAGTTATTTTTAATCTCTAACAGGTCAAACAAGTAAAACGAAAAAATAAGCTCAAGAAGGTAGCAAGTCAAACAAATAGTCTTGCAGAAAGCATAATTTTTATGCACAAAAACACTCTACACATAATTATCATTAAAATAAGATCAATGCTATTTGTCATGCTAGTTGTTTTTCAGAAACTGAAATCTTAAAACAATAAGAAAATATTCTTGATTCTTATTTCTACTTTATAGCCTTGTTATATTACAGAGTTGTTTTTTACGGAGGGCAATTCTGGAATAAACTGGTCTCGTGCTTTAGGTGGATGACAGGTCAATGTTCTAGCAAAAAAGATTAAGGTATGTGCACTAGATTGTTTGTCATATAATATACACGTTTCATGTTACTGTTGGCTGATGCGTACATTGTTTCTTGATTGTGCAGGAGAGATCATCCACGTATTATGTACATGATTGGTTCCTATTATCGTTTTGTTTGTAAGGTTTTGTGTTTAAACACGAGTGTGATGTTGATGTATACCAACAAAACAAATTTTACCATTTTGAACACCGAGCATGTGGATGTGTAACACAAAGTATGAAATATCTGGACACATTTAAGGAGTGTATGTGGATGTATGACACAAGGCGTGAAAAATCCGAACGCATTTAAGGAGTGTTTAGGATTTGGTTTTTAAAACATCTTATGCATTTTCATCACCCTTAACAATTAAATAAGCCTTGCATCAAGACCTACACACAAAAGTCTAACAATGAAAAATGGCAAAGCATATATCTATTATCACCTAATATGGGTTGAAACTTAAAGGTACATGAGTGTTAGCATGTAGCTAACAAAATATATACATGCTAATTCTATCTACATGTCTACAAGCAGGGCATAGTTTAATTTTTAATACAGCGTGTTTCCTCATTCCAACACGATTATCATCACCATTCAAACATACACCGATGCGTCTTTGCTTAATCTGATTATTGTTTGATATTTTGTCTTGGCATCTAACATAAAGGTAAAGAGTATAATACAGATTGAATATATGATTGTCTCGAGCGAACAATCCTTTGTGTAAAAGATGTGTAGTAATTAAATCCATTTATACAAAAACAGGTCGATAAATGTCACCCAGTGTGTATTAAGATGCTTATAACTCCCAAAATCACTTTACTCGACAAAATAAGTTGATTATTATAGTGAAATCTGCACAAAATAGCAATGAGACTACTTTCATGCTCTTACTAAAAAAGTCAAGTAGTAGCCTATGATTGGTAAATATATAAGCAGGTAGTTATGATTGATTAAAAAAATTGAAAACATAAAGTTTAATCTTACTCAAAAGGAACAGACAAGTTTTGGTGTGTCAACCAACCCATTTTGACTTTTGACCATTACTCAGCCCGCCCACTACTAGTCTACTACAGTATAAAACAACAAACAAGACTCACCGAGTGTATTTACAGTTGTAACTTAATCCTTTCAGACCATTTAAAAATATCAGAATAAACTTGATTTCCTCCTAGATCATCTCCAGTGGCTCCAGCTGCAACCCTTATAATATCTTCAATCAAAGCAAAATTCCCCATTATATCAACATGGTTTCCGCTTTGTGTTCCTCTGCCCTCCAAAAGAGTTGCAGGCGGGGCGTGATTATATTCCTTAACATAAGTTTTAATCCCCGAAGGATTAAACCGTGTTTTTCCCCGCCAAGCTTTTGCACACATGAAACCCGCACTTAAAACGGGAACTGTTTCATCCCCGTCAACAGAATACACCCCGGATCTTAAACAACCTTGCTCGTTTCCGCCCTCTGCTGAGCCATCGATTTGGAAAGGAATATAACACTCTGAAGCTGGACTTGATTTATAAATATATGATCTTTCGGTCGGTAAACCAACTCCATACATAGAAAATATCTCCATCTCTGGGGCATTTGGTAATCTGGTTTCCAAGGGATTTGACCAGTACTTATAATGCTCGTATTTTGTATCGTTTAAATTATCAGCTATCCCATAGGAATAATGAGCGTCGCCACGCTTCATCATCCTTGGAGCCACAAATTGCAGAAGTTCCAAAACGGATTCAACAGTAAAAGCTTTGTAGTCTGCAACCGCTTTGATACCTCCAATTCCCATTTCATGATATTCATTCCATACATCTCGGCATGATCTTTTTGCAAAATTATTACCCTTCACAGCACCTTTAAATGCCACCCTCTCAACTTTTGATGAATGTAATTCAGCAACACCTTTCCCAAATGATATTATTCTCCCATAATTATGAGTTTTTAAATCATCAAAACCTGTTGTTTGAGTATCATTATTTTTTATTTTCTTAGCAACACAGACATGATCAGCATCTGGGGCCCAATCTAGTGTACCCCAGATGGCGTCTCCACCTTTTGGTATTAATGACATTGTTGAATCCCATGTGCGTGTCATCCTCATTATATGTTGTAATGTTTGAAAACCGAATATATCTAAATCAAGAACACCGGGTGCAACAGCCCTGTATGAATAACAAATATATAGGATTATAATTTATGAGTAACAAATCTTGCATTTAAATTATGTAATTTTATACAGTTTAATAATAATACCTGGCTACAGCAATATCCTTAGCTTCAGCAGAAAAAAGGCCTGCAACAATTTTTGGAAGCCCTAAAAAGGGCCCACCAATATTCAACACAGCTTTTATATGCTTAGCACACCAATCTGATCCACCACCACCACCCATTGGAGCTGGTTCTTCGACCCATTTCATAAAATGTAAAAAGTACAAAACACCCATAGAATGTGGAATTATAACCGCCTTTTCACCACTTGTGGTTACCATGAGTTCTATATTGCTTTTCATCCTGCTTAAAGCTTGATCTCGTACCTGGTTATAATAATGTATTGAAAAAAGGAGCAATATTTTTGTACATAATTATGTGGAAAAGTGTTATGAAAAAACATACCTCGGTATTCTGGAATGAGAGCCTCCAATCATAAGCAGCCATATACATGTTTTTTTCTTCATACCCGATGCGGGCCAAATTGGCAATCAAAACTGCCCATACAAAATATCCTGCAGCAAAGTAATCAGCTGCCACAAGTCCAGATACGGGCCTGACTCGTACTCCAGGAGGGTCCAGCCCGGTTTCATTATCCAGTGACATATGCTCAATCCAGCACAAGGGCCTGCAGATAATACGCGGTAAATATTGTTTAAAAAAATATTAGTAATTTTAACTTCAATAGTAAAGACTAAAAAAGCTAAAATACAAACACAGTCCCATACACCCACTACCATACATTTTCATGTCAATGATTTCAACAAAATAGGTTTGATTTTTATGTTTCGGTAATTAACTGAAAGTTGAAGCATAAAAAAGTTTAATTTAACCCTTATTACTTATTACAAATTGATTATCCAGTCCTTTCAATTTAATACCTTTTAATTTAAAAGAATAAAAGCAAAAAACAACTTTTTTGGTTCCAACAACTTTAGGTAGGAAAGTGTTAAAAAAAACATTTACCATGGAAGGCGTGTAGATACAAATGTTTAGACTAAAGGACAACATTGATTTTTCAAAGCATTAAAGCACAAGCATGCCTAATTTGACATTTTAATCCCTTTAACCAATGATTTTTCAACTCTTCTTTCAATTCAGCACATGTTCACTTTCCAAAACCAAACTGCCCAAGACAGTACTGAATTAAGTTCCTAGTGATCCACGCTATGAAATTTATATTTTTCATTAACAGCGTTTGAATGCATGTATTGAAAGATACTATATGATACCAAATGATTGATTCACATAATCTACTTCAATAAAACTTGGTGCACCAGATAGTATTTTGATCTATGCCTTAAAACTTTGCAAAAATAATTTTTGACGTTTACTATAGTTTGGTACATTCCATAGTTATCAAATGCGTTAGGTGCACTTAAGGCGCTAGGTCTCTTCAAGGGCCTAGGCGCTAGGCGCAAAAAAAGCGTGGGCCTCAACAAAAAAAAGCGCACTTTCAATAAAAGAAAAATTGCAATGTAAAACATCAATTTTTTCAAATACAAAAATATTTCAAAACCATAATCCTCAACATAAAGTACCAAATCATATAAAAACCCATAATAAACAAATTGTTCATACATGAAGACAAAATTTTCATGAAAGTAATAAATATAAATATTAAAACAAAAGCCAAAAGATCTTCATCAATCTTCAAAACCGTTATCAACTTCAATTACATGGTATTCTAGAAAGTTGATATTGGAGTTAATTTTGTTAAACCCATTAAATTAAGGTAAGTTGTTTAATTAGGTTAAGTGATAAATAAAAAACAAATCAAATAAAATCAAGTTAAAAAAAATCAAATAAAAAAAGCAAGTACCGACTAATTCCCTAAATTAGGGCCTGCTTTTTATAAATCGCTGAAAGGTCGCTTCTACCAAAAAAAAACGCCTAGGCGCAAAAAGGCGTCGCTTTTAATAACTATGGTACATTCTGATTATCTAGGGAACTAACAGATAACATGTCAAATCAAGATGCATAAGTAAATCTATTGCCATTAAATGATCGAAACCAAATTCTTCATTTTGTGAATGATAAAAGATGAATGAAATGCAATGATAACATCATAAAAGTACAATTACTAGGGTGCAAACGAGCCGAGTTGCTCACGAGCTGCTCGAGATCAGATTGATAACAAGCTCGAAACAAGCCAAGCCGAGCTTAGGCTCGTTTAAGGTTTTCTCACAATATATAAAAAGAATAATTAAAAATTGTATATAAAATTATTAATAAATAATAAACAAGCCAAGCTTAGCTCTTGTAATAAATAATACATGTTAATTACCTTTTATATACTTCACCAAACGTGCCACCCCAAAGCCGCTTCCTAAACAAGCCATCCATACAGGGGTGTCCTTCCCACAACTCAAGCCCGCCAGTCACAATGCCAGGTACAAAAACAACCGGATGCTTTGCCTTTAGCCCTTCTTTATGCAACTTTACACCCGGCGGGTCAGGCGTTGGCCCGGTTATTGCCTCTGTGATGTACTGCGGGAACGATGCCGGCATCGCACTGTATAAGAACAGCAAAAACCACCAAACCGAGCATATTAATCCGATCGACCAACAGCAACTGTCTACACATGACCGTCTACTCCTCTCTCTCTTCAAACTGTTGATATTATTCAAAGTGTTAGGATCAAATACAAATAGCTCTTAACATTAACATGAGAAGTGTACAAATAAGTGAATAAATAGAGTAATTATGCTAACACTAGAGTAATTATTATTAACAAACTTTTTTTGTAGTGTAATTTATCTGGTTTAGGGATGTAAACGAGCCGAGATGAGCCCAACTAGGCTCGAGCTCAGGTCATTTTGACTTACGAGAGCTCGAGCTCGGGTCACTTTGAGCTCTTTTTCTAAAGCTCAGTCTCTGTCGTAAATTGTTTTTTCAAGCTCAGACTCGACTCGGGTCGTCTCGTTGATTATTTATTAATCAATTTATATACGTTTTCAATTATTTTTATATATTTTGAGAAAATCCTTAAACGAGCCTAACCTAAGCTGGAGCTCCTGCAGTACCTTAAACGAGTGAAAGCTTGGCTCGAGCTCCACTACGCAGCGTAAAAGTAATACATAAAAGTTCAAAAAGGTAAACGAGCTGCTCGAGCTCGGTTTGGAGCTTTTTATCGATCCGAGCACGAGTAGGTCGGCAAGTTGAAAACTAATATTAACTTACTCTAGTTATTTGTACGTTTAGTATACCTTCTATTAAAATCCTTTGTATAATTCTCCTTCTCCGTATTCTGTTGTTCGAACTTATTATCGTCGATTATTCTAGACGCTGATTGCTCGCCAGAGGTCGATGTTTTATTGGAATTACCGCCTCCACTGCCTTTTTTCCTCCTTGCCGCCGGCATATTTATTTATTTACGAATAATATAATATAATATGTGTGTGAATGAAGAGCTAATGTTTATAATAAGCTGTTGGAATAATAAGCTTGTTATAAACCCTAACTATTAATTAGCTAAGTTATAAAACAAATATGGAGACGAGTGAGTATATATTATTAATATGTAATTATGTATGTATGTATGTATACAAACAAAGAAAGAAACAGACAGAGAGTGTGTGAGTGAGGGAATATTCCGGTTATTGGAGGTTGGAGAATCTTCGGTGATATTGATTTGATGGAGGAAGAGGAAGAGGAAGAGAGTGTGTATATGTATGTATGTATGTATGTTGGATCTGGGCCCGGTTGTGGAAACAAAGCTGATGGAAAATACTTTTTGCGTTTTGTATTATTTACGGTCCCCATATTTCCAATCATTCACAACTATACTCTTCTTGTTTATATTATTGACCTAGTAAATTGTATGGCGCGTTATACCGGGACTGGTAAGATACGCTTATATACCTGTCATATTACTCTAAATCTTAAGAGTTAAGACGCAAGCGTTAAAACCAACAAAATATTTGAAACGGCGTTTATTTGGCCATTAAAACTCGAACGTTGGTAAACCCGAGCATTGTCGGTACATTGCGTTGTAGCGGTGAGTCGATATGAATTTGGTCGGTTTCAGTATAAGCAATGTTGGTAAAGAATCTGAGCATTGTCGGTACCCGGCGTTGTGGCGATGAGTCGACACGAATTTGGTCGGTCTCAGTTATGTTTGTTACAGGACAGTATAAACAATGTTGGTAAAACCTAAGCGTTAAAACCCAAAAAATAAATTCGTCAAATTAACATATAAAAAATAAAATATCTAAAATGACGTTTATTCAGTCGATAAAACTCGTGCATTGCCGGTCCCGGCGTTACGGTGGTGAGCCGACGTCAATTCGATCGGTTTCGGTTACGTTCTTTATGGTTCCAGAACTAAAACAAAAATGTCTGTAGAATCCGATCGTTGGTAAATCCCGTGCGTTTTCTGTTCCAGACGTTGTAGTGTGAGTCAACACGAATAACCGTTTAATCATCAAACTTAAAACAAAAAACTAATATATATATATATATATATATATATAATACTTGGACAATCAGGCGCTGCCAAATGAACCAATCATAGTCCAGCGCCGTCAAACTTCCTTTTTATTATATATGATAATAATTATTATTATGGGCGGATGATTTGTTGCTAATTGCTATACTTATTTAGTGGTTAATGAAAGCTTTTGTTGATGGTTTAACAAAATAAAGAATTGTTGAAGTCGGAGAAAATCAGTTAGTTGATAAATGTATGTATTCGGTCTAGGTTTCGGTTTTAATAGAAATCTGTAGCTTTTTTATCAACAAAGCCTCGGTTTTGAATTCTAATTTAGGTCCTGAAAAGATTGAGTCTATTTATGTGTGTTTTAGGTATACCAATTAGTCTGTTGAAATACGTGTTGGACTATTAGGTATAATCGTCCCAAAACCTATTTGGTTTGTACTTGTAACAAAAACAATCAACCTTTTCATGAAAAATAAATGGTTAATATAAATTCAAGTATTTATACAAGTAAAGTCAAAATGGACATGATTAATGGATTCATGTGGTCAAATGTGAAAATAATATATACATAAAAACTCTTCATCATCATCGTACTCAGTATATCCCACCAATAGCAAAGCTATGGTAGGGTCTGAGGAGGGTAAGATATAGGCAGTCTTACCTCTACCACATAGGGATAGAGAGGCTGCTTCCGGTGAAACCCCCGACTCGATAGTAGTTTTGCATCAAGCCTTGGACATAAAACACATAGCACTCAATCATCGGGACACCGGCTGATCGGTGCATATACCCTTATCTTTCAGCTATCAACTCTACTACATGATGCCTGATTAACCGTCCGTCACTTTTAACGTTATTTTCACGAGATTAGTAAAATAACGTCAAAATTAGTGCAATTTCACTTTTGCCCACCCGAGGGTTCACACATATATACATCATATGTGCGCACCGCAAGCAGGGCTAAATAGGTATATAGGTATACATTATCAAGTAATCGGGTTTTTTAAACAGAAATATGTTATCGAGGTAGGTAGCGTAAATTGGTATGCCACCAAATCTTATACCTACGGAAAGATATCTAAACTAATCTCATAACCGACTACGCGATCTTATAGACTTATACATTTTCTAAATGTTTTGAGTTCGAGTATTTTCAATAGGTTCGGGTTTCATTGTCATCTTTTATGTTGTTTTTTTCAAAAGTTATTTTTTGTCATGAATCTTAATAGGTGAAGTTTGGTGAAGTTTGTACTTTTGGCGTGAATCGTGTACCCTATTTTATGGCATCAATCTTAATAGGGTACAGAAACATTGATGATAGCAGGTTCTGCTGAGTTAGAGGCTGCTGATTGGAGGTCGCGACGGGTTACACCCCCACCACCCTTATACGATAAAATGTGATATGAAAACAATGAGAAACGTAAATGACGAATTATGTAATTCTTTCAATAAAAAAAAAGAAAAAGAAAAAGAAAAATTATATATACTCAAAGAAATAAAATAAAATAATAAATATATGGCCGTTACAATTGAAATGAACATATCCAGTAGCAATGTAACGATCACGACAACCGTGTGACGGTGGTGGGCGGTGGCGCTGCAGAGTCTACATACCTAACCAGAATCTCTTGAGGAAGAAGATGATACTTGATTCCGAGCTCTTCGAATATGTTCTTTAGCTCCATCACCAGGTTCGATCTTCTATCGCTTTTCTCGTCGTAGTTCTGAAAGTTAATCGTGTGCGTTACGTAGAGTGACATTTTCATCTTATTCACGTCTTCGATCTCTCTAACCCTAACGCTGTGATTCGGACGCCATAATTGAGGTTTGCTTTCAATGTACCTGAGAAGAAATTGAATAATAATTAACAAATACATTAAATGTGAATCACAACCTAATTTCGATACCGTAATATGATCACACGAGAGAATTATTGTTGATTTTGATCTTGTTTTGGTTTTATGAATTTGAAGAACATTTTGTTTAGTAATATACAGTATTTAGTGAGCACAATGAGTTGAGCTGCTCATGAGTTACTCGAGATCAGATCGATAAAAAGCTTTGAGTCTTAAATAAAGTTTGTTTAGTTATCAAGCCTGAGCTTGTGTATGGGATGATTGTTTAGGCTCGTCAAGCCCTTAACGAGCCTTTTGTATTTTTATATTTTAACTCTTTTGAACTTCTATGTATTTATTTCGCACTGAACAACTGAGCCTGAGCCGAGCTTTGGCTCATTTAAAGTATTGCACACGAGTTTGAGCCGAGCTTAGGCTTGTTTAAGTATGGCACACAAGTTTGAGCTTAGTTTAGCCTTGTTTAAGGTTTTCCAGAAGTATATAAAATAATTAAAAATGTATATAAATTAATTAATAAATAATAAACGAGCCGAGCCAGAGCCGAGCTTGAGCTTGAAAAAATGACTCTTCAGCTCGAGCATTAGAAAAAGAACTAAAAATGAGACAGGCTCAAGCTCGAGCTCTTGTAAGTCAAAACGAGTCAAGCTCAGGCTCGGATCGGCTTGTTTGCACCCTAAATGCACAAACCATGAATTAGGTCTCCAACTGATAAGTTAAATCTGAAATCCTGCCCTTGTTGTCAATCCTGAAAACATCTACCTTCATTGCTTGTTTCCTACACAGAATAAGACACTCTACCCTTAATCGAAACTACATACATCACATATCTAGTCCTGAATTGCTACAACAGTTCTAAGTCTATTGAAGTAGAAGATGAACAAAATTTAATCAGTTGCTTTAATGAGAGAGAGAGAGAAGTATAATCGACATACGCTTTAATTTTAGCTTTTAGAGCTAAGATTTTATCCACTGAAGTAGCAACATCCAAATCAAACTCAACAGAGTCAGCCATTTCAGGGCTTCTGTTGAAATTGCTAATGGCTTTTGTAGCCAAGATTGCATTCGGGTAGTAGATCTTCTCGTTGTCATATCTTAGGAAGACGGTTGTTAATATGTTTACTTCTTCTACAACAACCTATAGGTTTATGTTCATTAAATAAGTAGAACGACTCTGTGTAAAAGTTAAGAGCGTAATAAAGGAAGCGGGCTAGGTATTTAGGACCCATGAGTTACCTGAACACCATCAACGACACAACGATCACCAACATCAAACGGGTGCACCACAAACACGAACATGATGGCTTCAAATGCAGTCTTAGCAGAGGTCCCAAACATGAAAACACCAAGTAATAACTGAGATGAGATGAAAAGCAATACTTCGGTTGTAGTAATCCCCATGAGTAGTAACCAAACGATTATGAGCACAAATAATGTAAGCCCTGAAACTAGCTTGTTTAGCTCTTCTATGGCTGTTTTTGTGTCGTTTAGTGAAAGTGCCAGAAATTTACGCTCCTTGTACACACTAACCTGGAAACCAAGATGAAAATTTTAAGGAATAGAACATTTTCTTGATCAACAGCGTTAAGGATTGATATTTTAAATGAATAGCAGAAAAATTGACAGTTATTTGATAATTACCACCCAATTACTAAATGCCTTCTTCTTAATCTTTCCGGTTTCCACTGCGCCTTCAAACAGTGGAAGTACTTTCTTCAGATCATCTTTGCTCATAAAACGCAAAAGATCATTCTCTTCAATGTACCTAGATTATATGATAATTATTCAATCACAAGATGCATCAAGAATGAGGGCAAATAGCCCAAAGAATGTAAACTGAAAGATCAAGAAACATGATTTCTACTAAGCTTACTTGTGACCGTGTTTAGCTACATTACTAAATATAACATAACTCGCATTTTGAGCTTCCCATTCACAAGTAATCGTTCCATCCTTTTGTTCGTCCCCCTCAGCAGCATCTTCACTTTCATCAAGTGCATTAGAAAGCGTAGATAAACCCGACTTATTTATAATTTTCATTAATCCTCTCATTGTCCAAGCCGACACTTTTCCACGCTTCATATTCTGCAGCTTTTGCACATCAACAACCTTTTCTTTCTTTTGTTCCCCCCTTCCATTTTTTGGACTTTTGAAACTCAACTGCCTGCTCGGTATGCTTTCAGAATCCTCCATTAATGGAGGTCCTGAAAGTGTCTGAAGAACATACTGATGGAATATATTTTCTTGGATTCTATCAAAGAATGTCTTGACATGAAACGAAGAAATTTAAGATTTTCACAAACAGAGTTTTAAGGATCCATGCAGCAGCACCAACAAGTGTAGAGGCAATCCCCCTTGTGATATAATTCAAAACCTTAGTCGTGTCTCGTGATCTGTCAACCCCGTGGTTGATCAATAGCCCCCACGTTAGTAATATTAAACCTATCCAGATAAAAACCCGAACACTCTTTTGCAGGCTATAAACAAAATACAAAACTTTCTTTTTAAGCAAGAATTCTTTTTCGATCAAGAAAACTACTGTGTTTGTAAACCACTCCGATAACAAATGACCACAGAACATTGCCAATACCAAAACACACCATCTCCATAATCTTAAACTCCATATTTCTTTCTTAAACTTATTCACAGTCAAACTCAAAACTAAAACCACCGTTATGCAAACAAATAAACCGAACTCGATAGCAAACAGAACCTTGACTTTCCTAGACCGTTTTCCTGTCTGGTTCGCTTCGATAGCTCTTGTATAATATACATCATCATCGTCTTCTTCTCCTTGTGACATCAACAATGGTGTTCTAGGTGTTATCGGAGTCGAGACTTTAGGGGTGTTTGTTATCTTTTCTGCAGGATCCAAATCGCTTTCCACCTTCCGGTTGATAGGAGCCACTGGCTCAATGATTCTTGACTTTGCCATCGGGTAAGGAGATTGCGCCAATGATATTCTGTTAGTATCTTCATCGGCTTTCACAACTGGAGTAATATTTGTTATCTCTATAGTTGAAGTACCCGAGCCCGTAAATGATGGCACTTTTTTCCTTGATTTAAGACCCGCGTCTTGATTCGTTTGAACCACCGCTGGAATGGGAGCAACAAGTGGTGGTGGGTCAAGATACTTTTTAAAGGAGTAAGATCCAGTATCAGATTCTTATTTCTCGCCATTCGGGTCACTAGAATTTGCTTTTTCTTCGCCACCCGAAATCTCTACTATAACATCATCACCATCCAACTCCTTCTCCATAAACTATGATTTTATAAAAAAAAAATTCCTTAATATCAGCTATATGAACAAACATAATGATATACTAAAATGACACAAGTTGGTGCATAGGACTAAGGGGATTAGGCGCAGCCATGAACAGTTTCAAATGATCAATTAAAACATGCTGTATAAATGTATATATAAAAACTTATCTAAATCTGTGGTGGATATAATTATATTAATTATGATATTGGGTTGTCAAAAGGAATATTATTTCTTGAAATTTCAGCAATGAAAATAAGAAAAATACGTGCAAGTTGCAAGTTTGAGACGTTTGCATTTAAAATGTGGGGTCAATTTAGATATTTTAATTGATAATAATTGTCAAGAGATGCCAAATCAGTAGGCTTCCTTTGATGAAGTCAAAGTTTTGTTTGCTGGATAGGTGTTTTAAGTTTGACCAGTGATGCAACTAATGGCACACCACGAAGTCATTTAACGGTTTAGAGCTCGGTTTAAATGGGTCAACCCATTTAACAAACATGTTGGATATGGTTGAGTTGGGTTGGGGATCTCGGTTATCATTGTAGGCATGTAGCAACTTATTACTTAACTTTCCATCAATCATGTAAATCTGAAACTACTTCCAATGGCTTTGCGCATCTACCAATGGGGACCCCGCATGGTGTTATACTGTTATTCAAAACCTCGCCAAAGAAACGATGCCCCTAACCCCCCCCCCCCCCCCGCGCGGCTCCGTTGCAGCTGCCAATCACTAGGTGGCGTCAACGCTTCATCCCTATGAACCTCTGGGTTCGTTGGAACCGTTGATAATAACACTCTTGAACAAGCATTTACTTTACACTCCTAACTTGTATCGATGTTTACTATTATTTCACTTTGTAGATAACGAATGAACTTATAGAATATCCTTGAGCGTCTAGCTTATCTAAATGTATTTGCACGTTTAACTCAAAACTAACTGGCATGTATATATGCTTTATTCGTGTGTTGCCAATAATTCATACCTTAATCCAGTGTTGCAAAAATCCCGACTAGTCACCGATTAATCCATAATCGCTAGTCCCCACTTCACTGATTAATTTTGGGCTAGTCGGCCAATTAATCGGTTAACGGTCAAATCCGGCCAAAATCGACGATTTTCGGCGAGATTCCGACTAAAATCAATGGTTTCCGGCGAGATTCCGACCCAAATCAACTATTTTCGGCGAGATTGCAGCAAAAACTAGTGGTTACCAGCGAGATTCCAGCCAATTTCCGGCCAAAATATGTTTGTATATGTATAAAACTGAAAATTACATATAAAAATGTGTATGTGTGTGTATAAAACTGAAAAATATACATTAAAGTCCGATCCGATTAATCCCGATTAATCTTGACTAATCCCGATTAATCGCTAGTCTCCACTCCACCGCCCGACCACCGACTAGCGATTTTTACAACACTGCCTTAATCAATCGACTCAAGCATTTGTGAAACTTCTAATACCAGTTATTGATAATGTGTAATTTCGTGTCACACCAGAATCGGATTACCACATTTTAAAGAAGATATTATGTTGACCGCTAAATCAATAACAAAAATATGATTTAGTTGTATACAATGTTGACCACTAAATCAGTAAAAGAAGATATTATTTTCTGTCCTTTTTTGCTAACCAGTACAAGTTTGTTCAATTCAAAATTTGGCAGCTCACCTTTTTACACAACATAACACTTTACCTCTTGCTTCTTTCAATATGAATTCAAGAGTTTAAATTTTAAAGGCACGTTTACATTTGTACTAGTCTGTTGCTTAAAATGGAATGAAATATTATATTGTCGCTTTTCTTAAAAAGATAAGCAATATTACCATACTTAGTAGTTAGACATGTTTGATACAAAATTGTATATTAACTTAAATGAAGTGTAAAGTGGTATACATGTGACTTTAATAACATGTTTTGTATGATGTCATAAAATAACAATACACGTTTTCAAAATCCAAATGTATGCAAATTAAGATTGTCTTAAGTTTCTTGATTAAAATGGTATGAATTATTATTATTATTTATTTTTTTTAAACGGCCAACTAAGTAAGGCCGGATACCCCGTACTCGGAACAAAACATCAAATAAATATAGGGGTGGCCAAACCTTTTACTATTCTCTAAAAAGTTTATTTTATATTCTAAACAATGATTTTATAAGATAACAAAACATATTTTTTTCTCCAAATATATATAAACTAAAAAGCGTGTTTATCAAATAATGATAAGAGTGCCTTTATGTTTGGGTAGAAACTTGGTTGGGGCGTCTTTAGGCATGTGCGAGGTGTGCAGTCATACAAGGTCTACTAACCCAAAAAGGCCATAAATTTTTAAAATTATATATAGCATGGGCCTGTAATTTTACTCGCACAGGGCCTCTGAGGGCTAGCGCGTGGACTATATATAAACTTTAAATAAAAAAACTAAGACTTTCTCAACTTATAAAACATTAATACTATCCTGGTTATGCATAAATTGCTTCTAGAGTGTTATTTATTTTGGAATTTAAACATATTGAATCTTTTGATGATTGTAACAAAAGTAAAGTGATTATCAAATAATTAAAAAACAAGTGAGCCACACTAATCAAGCTAATTTCAGTGTAATGATGTACTAATTAAAAAACAAGTGACCCATAAACAGGCTAATAAGACTTAAAAATTTACTAGAGTAGAAAACAAGAGAATCAAATCTTTGTATTGTGACATCAATTTTTGTCATTTAACATTTTCGACTTTTGATAGTTGCTCAGAAATCTCACACCCACGCTTCTTTTCTTTTGTTTTCTTTTCCCACTATATATCTCTCTCTTTTTTTATTAACATCTTCATATCTTCTTAGTTCTTACCATATATGTGTTGTTTCACGTGAACTAAGTTTCTTCTGTTTATTGCAACGAATCCATACAACACTATCACTTCAATTCATCAAACAAACGAATTAGTACATAAATATGACCGAGAGATACCCGCCGCATCGGAGGAAAACCCCGTCCTTCTCATCTTCCCTCCTGGACTCCATTCTCCGCTCCATTGACGAACCCGACTTACACAAAGATAACTTACACCAACAAGTTCATCAACATGAATGGAAGTGGAAAAACAAACTTCATATTTCACAAACGCATTTGATAAGCGAAGAAGAGCATGCTCCAAATGTTCCAAGTCTCCAGTGGATGGAGCCACTGGAGACTCAGAACAAGAGTAACAGAAACTGTTATGTTTGGAGTTCTGATAAGTTTGGTTTGGACTCAAGTAGTAGTGGGACGACGCCGTCAACTAACAGATCCTTACCAAACTGTCAGAACTCATTCAAGATAATTCCAAAAACAAAAGAGGCGATTTTTCTCAATAATAATACTCAAAAGGCGAGTTTGAGTTCGACAAAACTTGAAGGAAAGTTTATGAACTTGACAAAGCTAAGAGCTATGAAGATGTATCGCGATTTGAAGAAGGTGAAGCAGCCGATCTCACCAGGAAATCGGCTTTCTACATTTATCTCCTCTCTATTCGCTTCTTCGAAGAAAGCGAAAAGAGAAGAGTCCATGCAGAATTTCAAATCGTCGAAGAAAGCGAAAAGAGAAGAGTCCATGCAGAATCTCAAATCGTTGACAAAACCACGACCCATTAAACAGGACACGACGATGTCTTGTACGTCTTGTATGAGCAAAAAACAGCATAGTAGCAGTGTAAAAAGGTCAGTTAGGTTTTATCCTGTAATTGATACTATTGTTCTTGATCGAAAATCCATCGATGAATGTTATTCAAATTCAAAGGCAATGAAGAATTATAAAAACTCTATGGTTAATATTGAAGATGGAGATGAAGATGATCTGTTTGAATTGGAGATTGTTGGTGGACAAGAATTGCCTGTGTTTGAAACCACAGATTTAAGGAAAAGTAGGATCTAATTAGTCACTTTCTTCATCCTTCTATTTCAAAACTTATCAATAATCATTGTTGTGTGATTTATTAACATGTGTTTAGGTGTTGTTGAGTTCGTTGCTAATTTCATCTAAGAACATGATTCCCAAAAAATTTTCAAAAGAAACAAGGGGTAAAAGGCCATAATTATTGGTTAACGTGTTAAATGAATATGGAGATATCAGTCAGTCATACCCAGTGAGATCACATTAATAACAACGCTATAAGTATAGTAAATGAATATGGAGATAATTTACTAATTTTAAAAATTATGTTCATTTTTTTTTCTTTGCTAGAATTCGAGCATGTTACAAAATGAAAACCACATAATTCGAATACGTTATATTTGATTTAGCATTAGTTGATTTGATACTATTTTACTTGCATTGGAAATGATAGGCCTATAGTTTTAGCAAAACATAGCTAATGTGTCATGTGTTTCTTGTGTGTCTATATTTGTGAACCATGTGAATTGAATCTCAATGATGTGAAAAGTGGTTTTGGTAGGCATCGGTGGGTGGGAAGGATATTAATATTAAGAAAAGGAAAAAGCATCAAACTTTATTTAAAAAGTAAGTAACGTTTGTGAATATATGGAACAAAATGTCCATTTTATTTGGAATTAAGGACAAGGGTCCAATGAAGAATCTTGCACAAGTCAAAATAAAGCATGATGGCGCACATGCAAAACACTACTTTGGCACCTAATCGAAATTCTAAAGTAGATTTTACAAGTTTTGCATTCATTGTGTATCACTAATCAACCACTTCTTGCTTTTTCTTTTTATCTTTTTTTTTTCATTTTAAAATCATGCTCTTTTACTTGTCAAGTCGAATCCACCATCCTATAAAGTACAAAGTTACTTTTGTGTTTTATATGGCAAATTATACGTGCCTTTTGATATTTTTGTTGGTTTTTGTTGATTTACTATGTTTATATTTTTCATACGGTAAATACGAAGTTAAGTTGCTTTTGTGTTGAAAATTGAAATAATTCATTTTAGACATTTAGTTTTAAATCAACATTAAACATTTAACATAGTGTCTTTGTAGTATTTTTCTAATTTGGTATGTTTGTTGTGTTAATGAGGTTTTTAGAGGGGTAAAATTGATACTTTACAATAGACTTTTATTCCCATCATTATTAAAACGTTTATAACTGCTTTTATAAAATTATTTTTCACACAAAATCACATCATGAAATTAGGCATTATGATCCTTTTCATTTATAATTGTAAAAATATCGACTCTTTTTTTTAGATGTATTGTGTGTGTAGTGTACATAGTCATCGTATAAGTTATGCAATTATTAACGTCTGTGCATGTTATTGAGAACACATACTCTCGCTCATCATGTGTCGCATTTAGGTGGCTTCGTAACTTTTGCACACCGTGTGTCAATCAACTTATCATAACCCATAAATTTAAAATTTTATCTAGGAAAAATAAAAAAATAAATGAAAGTTGACCCCTCAATATGAATCCATGCATGGTACCTGCCCAAGAGCCATTGTCCATGATCATTAATACTTGTATTGCACCCTCATGGTCACCACAAAAACCCAGCTATGCATGTTTTAGCTCTATTTTTAACTTGCAAGTGACAAAAAATATAATTATGACTACATTGATTTTTTAATCAACAACTAATAATTGCAATTATTATAAGAATATTCTGCAAATAATTCTGAAATAATAGATCAAATGGCTTATAA